>NC_081563.1:65972716-65976805 GCF_022355385.1 Mustela nigripes
GGGGGGGGGGGGGGGGGGGGGGGGGGGGGGGGGGGGGGAGTCCTCCCACACAACCACACAAGCTGGTAAAGTTGCAGGGCTTTGTTCTGAACTTCAGTTGCATGACCTTCCTTCTTCAGTGATTGAAAAATAAATAAATAAATAAGCTAATGATTAAAAAAAAAGAAGCTAAATGAAAGAAGGAAACTTAATCATGGTGCAATTTAAGCAGCTAATGATAGTTCTGAAATACCAGGAAAGATTATTTGGTGAACAGCTCATTCAAAAAAAAAAAAAAAAAAGGGGGGGGGGGGGCCTGGGTGGCTCAGTGGGTTAAGCCGCTGCCTTTGGCTCAGGTCATGATCTCAGGGTCCTGGGATCGAGTCCTGCATCGGGCTCTCTGCTCAGCAGGAGCCTGCTTCCTCCTCTCTCTCTCTGCCTACTTGTGATCTCTCTCTGTCAAATAAATAAATAAGATCTTTAAAAAAAAATGTTAAATAACAAAACCATTGTAAATTAGAGTTCAACTCTAAGAAAATTAAAAAAAATCTTTTCATTGATTTTTCAATTTAAGGGGGAAAATGGATTGTGTAAGCATGCCAGAGCCATAGTTTTCAATAAACCAAGCTGTCACAGATGGTTAAAATCCCAAACAGACCATCAGAATACTTCTCTATTAGAAGATCTTGGGCTATTTGGTTGCCAGTGTAAAAACCCAGTGACAAACAGTATTAGGGTTCTAATAGAAAGTTTTAAAGAATTGTTGGAAATCTGGTTATACTACCCAAGTCAGGAGTAGGCAGAATTACACATTACCAAAAGTGTTACAGAGTCATAACATGGTTTTTCTTGGTAAAATACATGGTTTTTCTTGGTGAAATACAGTTTTTTGTCTCATACTAAGGGAACAGTTCATAGTGACAGGAGAAAATAAGGAAGACCTCAACAAGGAAGATTGCATGAATTATCTGATCAAAATTCAAATAGTGTTTTGAATTTTCTCAAGAGCTTAAACAAATCAAATAAAGGTCCTGAGAAGTGGGTAAAACTACCTGCTAATTACTCAGTGCAGTTCTCAAGTTAGGAAAGAAGAATCAGGGCAGATTCAAGTTCAGACCACGTCTTTGTACTTGATTTGGAGAGCTACATTTGCAAATTTTTCTTAAAAATGACACATCACTGGTATGTCAATTCCACTACTCAGCAGAAAGAAAACACCACTTTCCCGTAAAGGAGAAGAAATAATTTCTCTTTGCTGTGACAGTTGAGTGAACCTCTTATCCACAAAGATCACAACTAAGTAACAGCAGTTGCTGAAAATTCATGACTTAAGTGTGGCTTGCTCATGAACTGATTGTAAATATATATACCAAATATTATTAGGGTGAAATGGTGAAGCCTGTTATGGGACCTCCCTAGCTCTTCTGCTGAGAGACTCAAGTAACAGTGACACTCTCCCCCCAGCACTACCTGCAATCACCACATACCACTCAGGATGAAAATCAATCACCTAGGGAAAAAGAAAAAAAAAATTCAGTGAATACCTGTTAGGGTAGAGGCCAAGACCGTATTCACACATTCGTGGAGAAAAAAAGCAAGAGAAGGCAAACAGCTGAGCCATAACCTTCTCTTCCAGGAATCTCCTCTTACCCTGGGAGTCAGGAGCAACTGTAAGAAGAATGGGGGACAGGAAAAAAGAGATGTGGAATGGAACTGGAAGGGAGAGAAAAGGAGAGCAAGATAGGCACTTTAAGGGCAATGAGCAAGTGTAGACTACACTAATCGAAAATATGTTCTACTGAAGTATCTCATCCAACAGTATTACAATTACCAACTTTCCACTTATGTTCATACGTGTAAATGCATATTTTCCTCAAAAAAGAACCTTATAAGGAAGAAAAAAAGGAAGGGTGACTCGAATAAATCAGTTTAACTGTTTTTACAAAATTGGCTAGTGGAGGCTTTACATTTGCAATTCAATTGTGTAATATGTTTTTGAGAGTCTTCTGTATGCTATGTGTGATAGACCAGTGCTTCTCAAACTTCAATGCAACACGAATTACCTGGGGAGCCCATTAAAATGAAGATTTGGATTCAGTAGGTGTGGGATGAGACCTGAGATTTCACATTTCTATAAAGCCCCCAGATTTTGTGGATATATATACAGAATCTGTCTTCCAGTAGTTGAAAGTTTGTGCTTCCCACTAGGAAGCTGGTATGTCTAGTGATTCTTCATCCTCTATTCTCTGCCTTTAGCAAAATGTGGTATAATTTGGATAATTTGCATGTGGTGAGTTTTATTTGTTCATTTGTTTTTTCAAAAAGATCTTTTTCTCCTCTGGTCAGTACTCATTTTCTCCCATGTAAATTCCATTGTTATAGCTACAGCTGTAATACATAGATACTTCCTTTGCTTACTAATGAACAGAATTTTCTCCTGTAGTGGAATGTTTTTATGCTTGAATGCTCAGGAGGATCCCGGAAAGTAATCTTTGGCAGCAAAGTGTGGCAGAAACCCCAGGAAACTCAGCAAGAGACAAAGGTTCCCATCTGGGTCTTCCCCTAAGTGACTCTGACTGTATTAAGCCGGTTAGCCTCTCTGGGCCTCAGTTTTCTCAGCTGTTAAAATTAAGAAGTTGTCCTTCCCAGCTCTTACTCAAAACAATTTTAAAGTAATGAGAGAGAAATTAAGAGAGAGGTAAAGAGAGTGTACTTTGTCTAGGTTATAAGCTTTCGAAGTATGGTAGCTTTGCGACTCTTGATTGCTACGGGCCTGGCTTTTAAAACTGCTCATATGGATAGGAGTCCTTCTTTGCCTTTTAGATGGTATTTTTACCAGGAAAACTTACCAGAACAAGTTAAAATCTGCAGTGGGAAGAATGCAGGTGCATTCTGTGATTATAATAGCATTAATTACTCGGAAACAAACAAACAAAAAAAAACCAGAGAGTTCTAAAGACGTGAAGCTTTATTGACAAAACAGTTCACACCTAGTACTGGTTGTTTAAGTCTGGACCAAATCACTGAAGCTTTAAAGCTTGATCACGGCAGTCTTTTCCGCAGGCACTGACAGGGGTAATTATTGTGGTTCATGTCATAGCCCAGGACTCCATTTCAATCCCAGCAGAGAAAGGAGTTATTTTTATTTTGGTGCACAGTAAATATACTTTTTTTGCATGTATTAATATAAACTGCTTTAATATATAAAGGTGCTAACACTAAACTTTAAAGGCTCTGTATTATTTTCTTGATTTTGAATTAAGATTTCCTGCCTTCAGTTAAGGTTTCCTGCCTTCCTAAGTACCTTTCAGCAAAGAGCAATCTGTTTAAGTTCTACAAGTCTGTTCATTTCACATTTGGGGATATTTGCAACCTCAGACTCAAACTAGGTTTACAACCAAAGTAACCAGTCTTTCCTGAGTGTATGCATTATTATCTATCACATAGAAACCATAAGGAAGTCTACACTCTAGTTATTTGTGGCCACAGAACAAATTACCCTAAAACTCAGCGGCTTGAAACAACAAACCCTTATTATCTCACATTTTTTCTGGGTCAGGAATTGAGATGTGGCTTAGCTGGATCCCCTGGCTTTGGGTCTTTCACAAGGCTGACATCACCTCTAGGCTTCACTGGGAAAGATCCACTTCCTAGCTCCCTCACTAGTGGTTGTTGGCAGGATTTACTTCCTGCCTCTGTTGGTCATGAGTCCTTCCTCCTTCAACTCCTTGCCACATATAACTAACTCTCCATAGGCCATCTTACAGCACGGCAGTCTTCTTCATCAGAGTAAGCAATTGAGGGGGCAAGAGAGAGAGAATGCTACTAAGACTGAAGTCACAGTCTTTTGTGACATAATCATGAAAGTGACAACCCAACTCTTTTGCCATATTCCGTTCATTAGAAACAAGTCACAAGATCCAGTCCACATTCAACGGTATGAATGCCAGAAGTCTGGCATCCTTGGGAGCCATGTAGGAAGCTGCCTACCACAATCTGTAATGAAAGTTCCCCCTCCAAAGTGGTGATGCAACATGGGGGCTTAAGTGGGTAGGAGAAGAATAAATGAAACAAGATGGGATTGGGAGGGAGACAAACCATAAGTGACTC
>NC_081563.1:65977205-66034321 GCF_022355385.1 Mustela nigripes
CAGACCTGTACCCCTGGGGATAAAAATATATGTTTATAAAAAATAAAAAATTAAAAAAAAAAAAAGTTCCTCCTCCATTGATTCCAGCCCAAACATTTAGAGTTAAATCTAGAACTTTGAACAGTTTTGAAAAGCAGAATAGGAGTTAAAAAGCAAAATGCACCCACCTCCCCAGCAGTGCAGGAGACTAGATGACTCATTCAGATACATAGCCTAATGGGTGTGGTTGAAATAGGCAGAGTACCGTGTAACAACCTCACTCTTCTGACAGCTCCTTCTGAATGAATGCACCCTTCTCTCCTTCATGGAGTTGGAACTTCTAAAACACTACCAGTCTTCTCCAAAACCACTCCTAACTAATTACGACTATGTCCTTTGATTGTGAAACTCTATAATTAAAAACCCCTTTAATCTACTGTATAAGTAAACAATATCCATGAAACAAAAACTTTACAAGCAAACAGAACAACTACCTTTATTCTTGCAGATTAGCATATACCTATAGTTCTGTTACATAGAATAAATTTAATAAAAATTCTTCTTGCTTCATGTTAACTTTGTCCTAGACATCTGTGATATTTGTGTGTTTGTTGGGGAGTCATGGGAAATGTTTTCCATCTCTCCCATAGAAACCTCTATTCTGTTTTGGTCACATTTTTCTTTCTTCAGCCTAGTCAAAAACCTGTGCCTTGAACTGTCATTTTTATGCTTACACTTGTTTACATCTTTTCTTTTGCCTCAAATGTCTATTAGGAGTCATGTGCTGAGCATAACTTAAGTTACCATAAATAGGTTACATAAGACTTAGAAATTCAGAAGCCATAAAATCCAACATGGATTTTCGAAGGATTCTAAGGAGTAGGTATCTTGATTAAGAGGCAGGAATAGTGACTTGTTTTTCAACAAGGAGACAATAATGAGTAGAAGATCCCTCTGAGGGAAAGAAGATAAGAGAAAAGATGTATGAGCAAAAACAGAAAAATCAGTGAAGATGGAAACCAAAAAAATTGAACATATAGGAGAACGTGTAAAATCAAATGGCGGCAGGTAGAGAAAACCACCAGCCACATCCAGTCTCTTCTAAAAGAATATTCTAGTAGCTAAATTGTAAATTAACCAGATGGTAAGAATAGATAAAAGGCTAAGGAGGCTATTAAAAGGAGTAATTAAAATCCAAAGGAAGTTTTTGGTTTTTTTTTTTTCCTTAAAATGAAATGTTGTTAAATTGCCTTTTAAAGTGCATGTTACAGCTCTGTGTGGAATGCAGTATGGTATCTCTTTGGTGTACTCTCCCCAGCATTCGTTTCCAGATTTGCCCACGTGTCTCTGATACCAATAATAAAAGTTTCTGTGGGCCTACTGAGTAGGCTAGGATAAATGAATGCCTTAGCTTCCAGGTAGAGGCCAGCATCTGGTCTCAGGCCTGGAGCATCCTGGGGAGCTGGGTCTGGTCCCTGACACAGGCAGTAAGAGCTGGGGAAGCCTTCAAGGGGGCTGCCAGTCAGAGCTGGTTCCCCTGGTTCCCCTTACCATGAAGTCCAGAGAAGAAAAAAAAAAAATAACAAAAAAAGTAATATACTCATAAGATTTCTTCATATTCAACCATCTATTTGCTAATACATTCTCTTGACATAAGTAGCCCCACTAAATTCCTCTTTCCTCATCATTAACTCTAAAATGACAGCTTAAGGATTATCCTTTCTGCCATTTACCATGAAACACAGCTCCAAACCAGTTTGTTGTAGGTTTCTGAGCTTAACCACATAGCTCACACTGAGTGGATAATCAATCATTCTATGACTAAATCCATCTGGAACAAATTTGAAGAAGTGGCCATGTAGGTTTTTTTTTTCTTTTCTTTTTTTTTTTTTAAATTAAACTGAAACCAGAGTTGATCTCTTTTTTTCAAAGGCTTTAAAGAAAAAAATTATAAAACTCAGCAATGACTTCCCCCCCCCCAGAACTTATGCATGCTCTCTGAGCAAAACTGGTTCTATCCTGCACCCATTTTGCATTTCATTTAGTATTTCAGGGAGATAGTTCTTGAATGCTTTGGAGGAAATCCGCTTCTCAGAGAATGAGGTCACAATCCCTCCTTGGGTAGAAGGAAAGGGGGACATTGTGTGGCCAGTTGTCGCCACAAGTTCATGCTGATCTTAAATCCCCAAACATGCAGGGCTCAACTGAGGGAATATGGAACTAAAAAAAGCCTATTTCTGGCCATTCTTGCTGGATCCACTACTTTAAAAGATCATTTAAATATCAGGAGACTTGGCTTTAAAGAACTTCACCTTTCCCTCTCCAGACCCCAAGTTGTTCATGTAAATTTAGGATATATTTTCTCATGTATACTCTGACATCTGCACCATTCATGCATTTGTTTGTTAAATTTTTAGTCATTTATTCATCAACTCATGCATCCGTGTATTCACTTACTGTGTATCCAAACTGTACTAGATGCCTAGACATATCCCCTTTCTTGCAAGGACTTTCCAGGCATAAGGTAAGGTTGGATTTTTAAAAAATTAAATGATACAAATAATCAGCTTAACAATTCAGGTCAACAAAACTTTAGTTGAGGGGCTCCTGGGTGGCTCAGCTGGTTAAGCAGTTGCCTTCAGCTCAGGTCATGATCTCCGGGTCCTGGGATGGAGTCCTACACTGGGCTCCCTGCTCGGTGGAGAGCCTCCTTCTCCCACTCCCTCTGCCTGCCATTCTGCCTACTTGTGCTCTCTATCTGTCTAATAAATAAATAAAATCTTAAAAAAAAAACTTTGGTTGAGAGCCTCAGTCCCCATGGAATCAATGGTAAAAGCAGTGGTGGGAGTCCAGAGGAGGGATTGCTTGCTACAATCAATGGCCATAATGGGTTTTTCAGAGGGAGTGGATGTAATC
Source organism: Mustela nigripes (assembly GCF_022355385.1). Taxonomy (NCBI): domain Eukaryota; kingdom Metazoa; phylum Chordata; class Mammalia; order Carnivora; family Mustelidae; genus Mustela; species Mustela nigripes. Next base: position 65,980,101 of record NC_081563.1, read on the forward strand.
TGGATCATGAAGGATGAGCTGTATATAAATAATCCTGAGAAGAGAAAAGGCAGGCTTTGCTGGGTAGATGCCCTATATGCAGAATAATGCTTAGGGAAACAGGGGCATAGTTTGTATGAATCCTGAATTCTTGGTTAAGCCATTTAGATTTAGTAATGTCATAACTTGGGAAAAGATTTTGAGCAAAGAGTGATATACTAAAAATGCTACCTCCAAAAAGTTGTAGGATTAGAGAGGAAACATAAGTGTGCACATATGGGTAAATGTGTTAAATCATCTTAATAGGGCTGGGATGGGACAGGGGGGCAGATCCAACTTCTTGTAAAGTGAATAAGTTTCTCAGAAAAGAGTGACATTAACTTTCAAGTACTGTACATAAAATAACAATTCTAATAAGCTTAAAAAGAGTTTGATCCAGAAGGACTATTTTCCGGATCATAAAAATTTGTTTAAAGTCATTTCTAACAGACACCTATTTTGCACATAGGTGATGAGTCAGATTCTGAGTCAAAGACAATTCTAAACAAGTTCCACTCCAAGTAGGATGAACAGTTTATAATGTTGTTTAGCAATGTATTTATTCATAGATATTATAAAGGTAAACATAAAATAGTCAATTAATAATATTTAGGTGTAATTTCAGCTCCTATGTCCCATGAAATAACCAATTAGGAGCTAAACAAGCCCTTAAGTGATCTTACGAACAATCGGCCTTTCTGCCTTGAGTTCACATCCATTAAACTGTAGAATGGTGATTAGTCATAATATATGGCAGAAGGAATATAGAGTAAGTCTCTAACCATAAACTATGTCTGAACATAGACCTTTAACAGGGATTGCTTTTATTTCTAATATGGTTAAGGCTGTGATGCTGTGAAATGCAATGAACGTAGCCTAGGCAGAGTCATGCCCTGATTATAACAAGGTTTACAATTACAGGAAATTATGGCAAGAGGTAATTACAAAGGCCCACTTGCCCCAGTAAGTCCCCTACCATCCATTTTGCATATAAGCATGAACCAAGGAATAATCTGGTTACAAAGAGAGGAGAGCAAAAGGTTCTCCCAACATGGCTAGGGGAAATGCATTTCCTAGTTAACAGCTACTTAATTAAAAATGAGAATTTTAAAAAATGAGAATTTAAATGGAGTACAAAAAGGGGAGGAGGGCTTTAGAAGGGCTATTTGGGAGTACAGCTGGACGGCTAAGCTGATAAAGCAAGAACTTAAAAACATAAAAATATATAGTTTACCTTATGAAATAATCCAAAAGAATTTTAACTGGATTTAGATCTCACTTCACTAAGTCATGATAGTGTGTGTGTGTGTGTGTGTTTAAGACTTATCCAACAGCTAGAATTTTGCAAAGGTAAAACACCTGTTCTGTTCATTGATCTATTTAGGTTTCAATTCTAAAACACTCCATAAGCAGTAGTAATGCCTATACTTCTCCTTAAAAGTGGGGTCTTCTGGGGATGATGTATTAGTTGCCTAGATTTACTTTATTGTTTTATGCTGGATTTGGGGATAAGACGGGGAAAAGAAATTTTAACACTTGCTTTTTTAATTACAGTTTGGGAGATGGCACAAGACCACTAAATATCTTTATAGCTGTAAGACTACTCAAGAAGCCTGAGTCACTAGTGTATGCAAAGCACAGTAGGTGCTGAGAATACAAAGATAAAAATGCTTGTAATGCCCACCCTGAAAAGCTCACAGTCTAAGAGGGAGGGGACTGCAAGTACAATGTGACATTTTGAGTTTCATTTTGAAGACTTCCCAGAGAAGGTGACACCAGGCTTCATTCTAAGGAGGTTGTGGGAATTAGCCTTTAACAAATGGGGGAAGGGAAGGACAGAAGGAAAAAGAATGTTCCATGCAGAGAGAATAGCCCTTATGAAAGTCCTAAAGAAAAGACAGAAGAAGGGAGTAAGTGTTCTGTATGATTCAATGTGTAGTACACGGTGGTGAGCAAGGATCAAATCATGAAGGGCCTTGCATATCACATTTAGAAAGTTTGGATTTCATCCTGAAGATACTGGAAAAGGACATAAGGAGTTTTCATCTGCACCAAGTGAAAGATATCCTATACAAACATGAAACTTCTGCAAATCTAAATGAAGTCCACTCTCTTTGGTCACAGAGGAGGGAAACACATCATTTACTTTCAAAACATTTCTGAATCCTAACTTTGTTAGTCCAGTTAGATGATCTCATTGTAGGTGATTAGGACAGGTTTTATTCTCTACTTAGTGCTACAGAGGCAAATTAAGTAAGAATTTTATTCTAAAAATAGCACAGATCACATTTTTAACCAAACAAAATGCAGTGGGGAAAATATCATAGCTCAAAGAAAAGTGTAAAACATCAGCATTAAAATTCACTCAGCATTTAGTGCATTGTTCTAGGTCATTATGCTTTTATCCCCCCAGAATATAACTGTAATTCTTAAAGGATTTTTACTACTTGAGGTTTGTTCCATCTTAAAGCTCGTACTAAAACTTATTGGAAGACTAATTTGAGAGTAAAATTCAACACAGAATTTGTAGAAGCTACAAGAAGTTCTACACACTCACCGTATTTGGCATGGCATTCCTTAGTCTTGTAAAAAAATATAATAACAATTGAATAAATACTATGGAAGCATTGAGTGTTATTTATTATGCTTTGCCATGTTGTAATTTAACGGTGCTAGAATTTATGCATCAGACCCAATGGAGAGCTCAGTTGGTACCTTCAACAAATTGGGGCCATAAAATTTATATAGGCCACTGATGTGTACCCAGGGTTATTCAGCAGCTGGTTTCCTAAAGAAGAATGCCAGAAATTGGTAGTTGGAGCAAAATGTGTTTAGGACCCTGAACCAGATAAAGTGCGAAGGACACACCTTCACTCTTAACATGGCTCTAGTTAAGGAGGTGGTTGGGAACAGCTATTCAAGACCTATCCGAGGCAGTTGACTTTCTAGAGAGAGCAAATTTGTCGCTACTGCTCTTTCTTAACAAGGAAATAGCTGTCCCAAAGTCAGCTGGACAAGCTGCTTTCTGTAGCGATCTTACATTGACCAAAGGAAGCTAGGAAAAGAAGCACAAAGATTCCTTTTCAATGTTCAGCTCGGGCCCACCTTCTTTGCGCTTCTTTTCCCAAGTTCCTTGGGTCAGTGTAAGATCACTACAGAAAGCAGCTTGTCCAGCGGACTTTGGGACAGCTATTTCCTTGTTAAGAAAGAGCAGTAGCGACAAATTTGCTTTCTCTAGAAAGTCAACCGCCTTGGATAGGTCTTTGGCCCTGCTATGTCCACAGTGGTTTGTGAGTGCTATGGCCCAGTTCGGTGATCTTCCTGTGTACCCTTTGGGAGCTCAGCAGGGTGCCTTTGCCATCTTTATCTTCCACTCTGTTTTGTGGAGACCCCCGCTCATTCAAAAAGTCAGACATCGATGTTTTTATCTTAGAGTCTTGTCCTTATGAATAAACAAGCAGAAATACTTGTCCTAACTCTAAATGTAGTTATTTCCACTACATTCGAAAATACTCCCCATCTGCCCTTTAGTTCTGATTTCTAACTTCATCACTGCCTTGAAAGATGATGACCATAATGTCCTTGACATAGCCAATATAATAAAAATTGCTGCTGAAATTTGTATCTTCATAACTTTTTCATTGTTGGAACTTGTTCACACAAAAGTTCTTTCTCAGAGTACCTATAGGTTCTAATTGAGCTATGTTTGCCAAGTAGTCTTTATAAACGTTAATACTCCATTGCTATGAAGGGGGTCCTATAGTTATTAACTGTCCTTTCATATGGCAAAATATTATGAAATACAAAAGATACTATGTTTTTCTTTTTGCCTTGTCATATCTCTTTTGTTTGAATGTTTGCAACTTCCCTAATAAGAAGTAGCTTTTAAAAAGAAAGGCTGATTTGGCCTATTCTCCTATCTGTTCATCTGGAATACACCTAAGGAAGGGAAGTCAGTCAAAGCTGTGATGTTCTTCCCGTTTGGATTTCAGTCATAACAGACCACATTCAAAATATGACATGGGGCAAGGAAGCGAAGATGAGATGGTAATTATATACAAATGAATAGCAAATTATACTGAAAGACCTGACTTTCTGCAGTTTCTTGCTTCCTTCGCTCTGCAGACAACAGTAATACCAACCTGATGTACACCGACTTATAGCCATTTCACAATGTGTTAAGTACAATTTCTCGAGCACTTAGTGTCAAGCAGGTACCATTTGAGAGGTGTCTTATTTCAGTTAGTAGTCACAATAATCTTATGAAATCGATATTATCTTTTCTTTACAGACTTTGTCAATGCAACTTGGAAAGGTTAAAGAACTTGGCCTGAACAGACACCTAAAATGTGGTGTTGCTTGGGTTTGAACTGAGATCAGTGATGCTAAATCCCGTGATCTTCCCACTCTTCTGTCTCAATTACAGTTCATAGCATTCTGTCAGTGAGTTGCAGAAGAAAAAAAAAGTTATTTTGTGGTTCTCAGACTTTCTAAAAAGATCGACAAGTCCTCCCATCGATTCTTGGTATAATAAATTCTTGGTGTAATAAGGTTAGAAAAAAGGTAGCACAAGAAACTAAAGAAATGATCTCAAGTAAAAAAATTTAGAATTTTAAAATTGTGTGCAGTGAGAAAATAGTATGATTGTTGCAGTTCTGAAAGAGATCCCTACACCTCTCTGGCCACCTCACAGTCATCCCCCTTAACCACACACATGCCTGAAGCCAAAGATTTTAATTTAAAGGTCTCCATAAACAAATTATTACATTTTTAGGGAAAAATAATTCCAGGCTAATTTTAAAATTAACAATATGAATTGCTCAATTTTTCCATTTTCTTCTAAACTGAAAACTTGGAATATGATAGACTCTATGGATATGCTCTAACAGTAACACTGTAACACACAGTAACACTGTATACACACACACACACACACACACATATATATCAGATCTAAGAACATAGTCTTTTTTTTCTTCTATGTTTATGCATGCTAAGAAATCTCCTTAAAGACTTAGTTTGGCATTTACCTTTAATGTATCAACTGTATAATTGGCAAAGGTCCATCTTCCTTTGTATTCTACAGACATAGAAACATGTGTACAGGGCATGTTTCCCCATGAGATTTTTTTTCTAGTTTATGCTGCCAAACAGGCTTTAAGCAACTCTAAATTCCTGAAAGTGTGTAACTTTGCAGGTACATAGTAGTGCATTTAAACACTGAAGAGAACTTTCTATTCATCACACTCTACTAACAGAGCCATTTAATCCTGAAAGATTGGTCCATTTTTAGACCCTCTTTTGATTCTACAGATCAGAAACCACTGCTGAAAAATGAAAAAGAAGTTGTGCCTGTGTGGCTCAGTCATTAAGCATCTGCCTTGGGCTCCAGTCATGATCCCAGGGTCCTGCTTGGCAGGGGGCCTGCTTCTCCCTCTCCCACTCCTCCTCCTTGGGTTTCCTCTCTCACTGTGTCTCTCTCCATCAAATAAATAAATAAAATCTTTTTAAAAAGAAAAAGAAGGGAAGAAGAAATAGAGACATATGATCATGGTCCCCAAAAGGCATGAGGATGTTTTTCAGGTTTCCCAGGATCCAGTATTTTAAGGTAGAGAGGGAAGAAGAGGTAAGAGCTGTAAAATGAGCAATTTTTACAACAGCATTCAGGAATTCAGAAAAATGAGCTTTAATTTCAGATTTTGAAAACTGAAAGAGATCTCAGAGAATATACAGTCCACGAATTTGAGAGCCATCCTTATGCAGGGGCCATATTAATCTTCTCTGTATCATTCCAATTCTAGTACATGTGCTGCTGAAGCGAGCACAGAGAATGTCGAGTCCAAACATAATTTTGCCTCTGATGGAAATATAAGGTAAAATGCCCCCCAATTCATTTAAAAATGAAAGACTATTTTATATGTTAGCTTGAGAAATCTTTAGGATTGAAACACTCACAGGGTCAATAGTTTCATTGAACAGTATTTTCTTTAGTTCCCTATTGCCTTTAGGTACTCCTTGAACTCAGAGGGCTTATTTGAATGGTATTACCTCACAACACTGAAAGTGTTTTAATATAGACGGATGGGGGATATCCCATAGCCTACATATGTCAAACACAATTTATCAGCAAACTAAATTCAAATATGCATGCAAATTAATGAATAACTTGGGGAAAATGGCAACCATAGTGTCCATTTGAGACAAAACCAAAAGTTAAATCTCTCTTGGTTTAATGGTATATGAAAGGGAGTGCCTGGGTGGCTCAGTGGGTTAAAGCCTCTGCCTTCGGCTCAGGTCATGATCCCAGGGCTCTCTGCTCAGCAGGGAGTCTGCTTCCTCCTCTCCCTCTGCCTGCTTCTCTGCCTACTTGTGATCTCTATCTGTCAAATAAATAAAATCTTTTTTAAAAAATGGTATATGAAAGATTTGGACACAAGCTGATAGTTGTTCAAATTTAACATTTTAGTCACTGAATAACCTTATGCCTTAATATGATGAAAGCTGCAGAGTCTTCCTTCCTGAAAAAAATCATTCATACAGAACAAGGAATAAGAAGTCTAGTTTTTAACTGCCACGTTGCTCAAGGAAGAGGGATAAAATAAATAACCACTAAGGTAAGATCTTTCCTTGCTATACTTTATCATAAAGCAAGGTTTTCAGATGTTAGAGGATAAATTATGAAGGTATAAAAGTAAACATCACAACAGTACAAAGATATATGTATGTGCATCATGTGTCAAATGAGAGAATGTAGAGATATTCATTCATCTTGTTGAATCCTTACAACCTTCTCTATTTGGGAGGAGACAGCAACTGTTTTTCAATTTTTTAAGACTTAATTTATTTATTTGAGAGAAAGAGAACACAGAGGGAGAGTGAGAGGAAGACACAGACTTTCCACTGAGCAGGGAGCCTGATGATGTAGGGCTTGATCCCAGGACACTAAGATCATGACCTGAGCCAAAGGCAGGCGCTTAACTGACTGAGCCTTCCAGGCACCCCTGTTTTTCAATTGTTTTTTAAAAGCTTTATTTATTTATTCGACAGAGGGAGAACTGTGGGAGGGGCAGAGGGAGAAGGACAAGCAGGCTCCAAACAGAGCGAGACGCGGAGCTTGATCTCAGAATCCTGAGATCATGACTTGAGCCAAAACCAAGAGTCCGAAGTTTAACCAACTAGGCACTACCCAGGTGCCCTGTTTTTCAACTTTTTAATTAATATTTTCTTTCTCTTTTTTTAAGACTTTATTTATTCATGAGAGATAAAGAGAGAGAGGCAGAAGGAGAAGCAGGCTCCCTGCAGAGCAGGGAACCCAATGTGGGATTTGATCCCAAGACGCTGAGCCCATGACCGTCAGATGATCCAAGACCCTCAGATCATGACCTGAGCCAAAGGCAGATGCTTAACCAACTGAGCTACCCAGGCTCCCTTAAATAACATTTTCAAACTCAGAATTCAATGTACAATACAATGAACATTGAACATGCATCATCCAGTTTCAGAAATTAACATTCAGCCATATTCGCATACAGCACCTTAGCATCATTTTTCAACACAGATGACTGGTCAAATCGCCACCTGCTACTGAGATCCACAGCACACCATTTGTGTATTTCTGGTCATAGGCACCTCACTACTTCCTAATATATTAAAGAGTCCAATGACCATATTCTTCTCTTAACCCCAATCTAAAATCTGCGTTCCTTAAATTTCTACCCATTTATTCTAGTTCTGCCTTTGAAAAGACAAGTTCAGGGGCGCCTGGGTGGCTCAGTGGGTTAAGCCGCTGCCTTCGGCTCAGGTCATGATCTCAGGGTCCTGGGATCCAGCAGGGAGCCTGCTTCCCTCTCTCTCTCTCTCTCTGCCTGCCTCTCCATCTACTTGTGATTTCTCTCTGTAAAATAAATAAATAAATAAAATCTTTAAAAAAAAAAAAAAAAGAAAAGACAAGTTCAAGACTTTTTCTTTCTTATCTAATTGGCCCTTCAAATCCCTCAAGTTCACTTTCGACTATCTCAGATACAAATCTCAGAAAATTGAAAATCTTCATTGTAAATTGAATAGAGTGGGGACAAAGAGGAGATGTAAAGAGGGTAGGAGGGGCTCTACTCCTTCTTAAGGGCTGGCATTTTTTCCCCACAAGGTTTCATACAGGATATTTTCATTTCATTCAGTTTAACGTCTCAAATTTCAGTTTTATCTTCCTTGTACCATTGGTTGTTTGGAAGTGTAGGTCCTCTTTTCTGAAAGAAGGGGATTTTTCTAGTTTTGTCATTGTCATTGTCATTGTCATTTCCATCATATATGCAGTGTAGTGAGGGAACAAAAATCTGTATATTATAATTTTTGAAATGTATTTATAGACTTTCCTTAAGGCTAGCATATAATCATTTTCTTTTAACATTCTCTCAGTCCTTGAATATGTTATATATTCTATACAGTGTTCTATATTATGTCAAGTAGTTCGGAGTTTTTAATCATGTTATTCATATTTTCTATTCATTTCTGAAAATACGTTTTTTCATTTGGTTACCAAGAGAGGTATGTTAAAATTTCTTAGTGTAATTGCATGTATTCATTTTCCCTTTAGTTTTGCCTGTCTGTGCTTTGTCTGTATGGAGGCTGTGTGATTAACTATAGTTAAATTCTGAATTTCTATATTTTCTTGGTAAACCAAAACTTTTATCGTTACATAGTATTTTTTATTCTCTAGTAATCCTTTTTTTTTTTCCCTTAAGGTCAACTTTGTCTGATACTGATATTACAAAGCCAACTTTCTTTTGATTAGTGTTGGCATAGTAATCTTTTTTTCTTTAACCTATCTTTTCTTTCCATCCTTACATTGTTTCTCCTGAAACAGCATATTTGGGTTTTGTTTTTGTAATCAATCTGAGAATTTGGGGTTTTAGCAAGAGTATTTAATCTGTTTACATTAATGCAACTATTGCTATGATTAGGTTTAAACTGACATTTTACTATTTGTCTTCTATTTGTTCTGCATATTTTAGTTTCCTTTTCTTTCCTCTCTTGCCTTCTCTCTAAAATAATGGACCAGTTTATATTATTCCTTTCTCCCCCATATTAGATTTGTATTTTTTGGCTTTTACTATTCCCTTAGGGTTTTTTTCCCCCTGGGAGCTACTTAACATGCACCCTTGATTTATCAAAGTCTAAAATAAATTAGTAGTTTTACCTCTTCCCTAATGATGCAAGGACCGCCAAGTACTTAAACTCTATTTTCTCCCTGCCAACTTACTATTCTCATGTATTTTAATTATAAATATTTTATAAATCCCAAAAGACCTTCCTATTCTTGTTTTATACAGTCCGTATTCATTTAGATTTACTCACATATTTATCCTTTCATTGCTTTTCATTGTGTGTAATTTTGAATCAAAAAGAGAAAGAATAAAAGAGAGAGAAAGGAATTTAGTGCAAGTTTGGTGAGTTCCACCCCTCCTTCATCCTACCTCAGCTTCATTTGGAATTCAGAAAACATAAGGGCCCTGAGGCATATGGGGAAACATTGTGCAGAAACATCATAAGTAAGATGTAATGAAATGGGTAGGAAAATATACACAAGGAGGTAACATGCTCTGAAGGCAAGAAGCACAAAGATATGCTTTATTTAAAAAAGCCTTAAGCAGTTAATGATTTGGAGAAGTATTGCCAAATTACACTCAGCAAATTTAGTAGTGGGCCCCAATTTAATGGGCACAAAAGCTGTTTATTGTTGAATGAACAACAAGTATAATGTAATTGGTTTCATACAATTAGGAGGTCACCAAGCTATGCTTGTTATAATTGGCATTGCCATAGCCAGGGGCTTGTGCGACCTCAAGCGATGATTGGCCTGAAGGAGTAAGCCAAGAATGTGTGTGCTTTGGGCTAGGGAGACTGACTAATCTGGCTGCAAGGCTCAGGGAGGGGGCCAGAAATCAAGTCCCAGTGCTTAGGCAGGGCCTGGTGGACTCCACTGAATGTAGTGTCCATTCAGTTCATCACTCTCCAGGGGTTTGATCTGGAGCTGGGGATGGAAGGTGGTTGGGAGGAATAAGGCAAAGAGGTGTAAGGCACCAGAAACTAACTGTCAGTTCAGAGGTCTCCCGTAATAAGATGGGATCATAATTCCTGTGAAGGCCATCAGGTTGGAAGCTGGTCTCCAGCTCTTGTAGACTCGGCTTCAACTTTCACACAGACCATCTTTAATTCAATCTTTAAGCAAAGATTAATGACGCTACTTGTTTCAAAATACAGTCCTACCTCCACAAGGTTGTGGTTGATGACTGGTTATAATATCACTCCAAATACCAAGGTCGCCTTTCCCCAAACATATTTGTAATGGATAATTAAGTTTAAGAAGTAAAAAAAGGGGGTACCTGTGTGGCTCAGTTGGTCAAGCGACTGCCTTCAGCTTGGGTCATGATCCCAGGGTCCTGCTCTGCAGGGAGTCTGCTTCTCCCTCTGCCCCACCCCCACTCATCCTTTCCATCTCTCTCTTGCTCTCTCTCTCTCTCTCAAATAAATAAAATTAAAAAAAAAAAAAAAAGAAGTAAAAAAGGAAGTTTAGCTGGGAATGACACATTCACAAAGATGCCAGAGAACACTCTTAACGATTAGCAATCATTTATCAGTAGAAAATGTTTTTCCTGAAGATTCTGAAAGCATTAAGCTTCACTTTGCCAGTGTGCAAAAAGGGCTGAAGAATAATTAAGGCCTTTGTTTCCTTGCTGGTCCTGTTTTAGCCTATGAGCAATTGGTGCCTTTGGTCTGTGTGTAGTAAAGATGAGTCACAAGTTGAACTGACCTTGTGTGCCACTTGGTTTTCTCCCCCTTGTTCATGAGCTGTATGTGTAACCTCATCCCATCGTCTTGCAAATGAACACCACTAGCCACAAAGGAGACTGGGTGAGAAAAGGTCGATCTGCAGTGCAAATCAATCATCATTGCTGGAAAAGAAACTCCAAGTACATGTCGCATGATTTTTCCATATGAGAGCAGCATGTTTCAAGGTTCTGAGAGAACGCAGTGCAGGGACAGGGACTTCCAGGGCACTGGATTCACCACTCTATAAAACAAAGAAATGAACTATCAGGGAGGCTGATGTTTGTTGATTTTGGTGATATTTTTGTTTATCATTTAAAGCACACCAAATTATTAACAGTCCTTTTTGCCAGAACAGATAAGAATCTAGAACTATAAATCTACTGCTGGCCATAGATGAAGACAGTTCTCTTTTGTTACTTAATATCAGTATTTATTTTCTCCACTAGAACTGCTTAGCTTGGGTGAATTCTAGCTGTTAATTTCAGAAGGGTGAAAAGCTAACTAGAACTGGGCATTTAGCCCAGATAAATCTGATTCCAGTACTATGAAAGAAGCAGCAAGGGAAATAGAAAGTCTTTGACAAAAATTGTTGATAATTGGCTAAGGACTGGGGAGGGAAACAGAAGACTTGGAGAGCTGTGAATGTTATTCTAATGTGGAAGAAAGACACAAGGGAGGAATCAAGGCACTACAGATGAAGGACCCTCTCTTTTCTTCTAAGAAAAATTAAATATATATACATACATAAAACTACAATTAAAGGTCTGCTATTCAGAGCTCTTAGGAAATAAATCTTTACGGAGACCTAAACTTAGGGGCAAAATGGAAATCTGTCATTTGAATTGCTACTCTGTGTGATTGTGGGTAGGTCACCTCATGAATCTTCGTTTCAGTGATGTCCTCCTGCCTCTTCCATAAATTGTGCATGATGTGACCACTTATTCCACAAAGCTGTCATCAGGATTAAATCAGAGGATCACAGATCAGATTTTCTAATCAAATAATAGATGTTTATTGCTAATATCTATTTTTATCCCAGTTAATTTTAGAATTTTAATAGATTTGTATATGAAGTTATATAAAATATCCACACCTCCTTCCTAGTCAAAGCTTAAGCAATATAATTTGCTGTCTTAAATACTCCGATTATGATTACTAAGAGCCATGAATGGATGAGGAAGTAGTAAAACAGCAATGCTCTCAGCACTTATTGAGATAGCTCCTACTTTGCAAGATTATACCGAAAAATAAAACAAAGACCCAAAATAACAAGAAGAGCCTTACCCAATGAGTTCCTTTCATTTAAAAAGTTTTATAAAGTAAAAAACGTGCTGGGAACTAATTTATTGTTCTGTCACTAGAAAGGATGAGGATCAATCATTTTGAGCAGATAGGTATCTATCTAAATTGTTAAGAATGTGAAAGAAAAAAAGAGAGATGGGGGAGGGAGGAAGGAAGGAGAGAGGAGAGAAAAGATAGTAAGAAAGAAAGAGAGAGAGAGAAAGTGAGAAGGAAAGATGGGGAGAGGGAAGGGAACAGAAGGGAAAGGGCTAGGAATAAAGTAGCTCCTTCACACAGCAAACATGAATCCCTGACCCCTTTTTTCTACCTTTACCCCATTTATGAGGTTAAATTAATATGGTTGCCGAAGATATAAGATTATAAATCCATACAGATGAAGAAACAGCAACTTGAATTTAACCACTGCCTTTGCTTTAACCACAGGAGCTCAAAGGACAGAGCCATCAAGTAATACTCACAAAGCATGCACAGTGCTCCTCACAGAACTAGGAAAAGTGTGGCTGCTTTACTATAAAAGTGTACAATCTGGAACCAAAAAGATATATTTTCAAGACTCTGAATTTAAAAAAAAAAAATCGGTGCATCAGTAAGAATGGATAGCCTATTTTACAGATGGGGGAATAGAGAAAAAGACTTGATGCCGTGTTCCAAGATCACCTGGACAGTGACAGATGCAAAATCACTTTAGTCCCTTCCTCCTATTTCAGTATGTTCTCATCCCTTGTCAGTGGTGTATTATTTGAAAAGTAGTTCTGAATTATTCTTTAAACCTAAAACAGCAAAGTCTACATGGTCACCTAGAGCATTTAAGGTACAGAAAACATTCGCCCATGAAAACATACTGAATGTCCATGTCGTGGTAAGTTATCAAATTATGAAAAGAACATTGCAGAGATTAAAATGTTGCATAAGAGAGAGAAAGCAGCATGAGTCAGGGGTTTGGGAAATATGAGTCAGAATGACGGGAAGGAGCCAAAAACATAGAGAATGAGGGCCTAAGCAGGGACTTAATGGACACCACAGAGATGTGGACACAGTTGCCTCCATTAACTTCTGAGAGGAAACCAAATAAGCATTTCCATAGACTGGGGGTCAGCATGATAAAGAGGTTAGGAGTGAGAGCCATGCAAAGATCAGACTGCATTATTTGAAGAAAGGATGGTGCCAAAGTCAGCAAGAAAGGGACCCACAACAGTATAAATCACTAGGAGGGAGAGTGTGGGCACATTTTTGAAAAATGAGGGAATCACCAAATACTGCCCTTAGCTATTCTTAATGCATTAGAATGATGAAATGTGAGTTGATTTATGTGTTGTGATATTTTAGGAAGCACACTCTATTATTTTGTTCTTTGGGTATGTTTACATTAAGCTGTGTCTACATAGTTCAGAGCTGCTCCCTGTGGTGTCCAATTCAAATTCCAATCCCACCTTTAAGGTCCTGAATTTTTGCTTTGGACTTGAGCTCCTACTTTATGAAGCACCTTCAAGCAGGCTGGGCAGCAGGCTCCTCACACACAGGCCCTCCAGCCATGCTGACTCCCAACTCTCTTGCAGACCACGTTTTTTCATCAGATGTTTTCTACTGCAGCCTGCCTCCTGCCTAGAAATAGCCTCCCCACCTTCTTCAAAATGCAGCTCAAAACTCCCCAGGCGCAGCAAACCTTCCACAGCCACTTGCCTCCAGTGCTGCCTTATGCCTCCTCAGTTCTGCACTTCTCAACATCATTGTTTTCCTACAGTTTCCGTGTGCAGACATCTTGCTGGTTTTGCTGTTTCTCACATCTTTCCCATCGCCCTTCCTTGGAAATGGTTAGTTCCATAAGATAAAACACTGATCCTACTTCTCTCAAAGTTCAGGCATTTCCAGCAAATGATTATGATTCATTCATTCATTTATTCATCCATTTGTTGAACAGTTACTAAAAACCCACAATGGTTCATGCACTCGGCTAGGCATCAGGAGTACAGAAAAAAGTAAGACATAGACACCATCCTCAAAGAGCTTGAAGCAGGGCCTAGGGAATGTGTTAACTAATTGCTTAAGAACATGGTAAGCTTCGCTCTTGATGATAAATTGTAGATTGTTTAAATACAAAACAAAAACAAAAACAAACAAACAAAAAACAAACACCTCTCCTGGAGTACTTTCTCCTAGATTATCATGAAAATCATGGCTGACCTGAGTCCTTTCCCTTATGAATAAAGCAGTGCTTTTGCCATTTAAGATACTCCCAACACAGAGGCCTTTCATAGAATGAAAAACCTGGGGAAACCGGGTCTTCTGATACACCAGCACAAGTGGATGGATATTCTTCGAGTCTCTGACATAGACGTAGGTTTTGGTGACTTATCACATCAACCTCCTGATGTTTAAGACTAACAGAAAGGCACTCAAGTAGGAAAGAAAAGTGTGAGGCATCTGGCTGGCTCAGCCAGTGGGACAAGCTACTTTTGATCTCAGGGTTGTGGGTTTGAGCACAGCGTGTTGAGTGTAGAGATTATTTAAGACATAAAATCTTTAAAAAAAAAAGTGTAAGAGAGCTTAACATGTGTAACAATTCTTACATGACTGCCTCATATGACATATGCTCTGTGAGTAAGTAATAACAGCGTCTCAAAGTACAACTTTTAAAATAATAAAATTGTGTTATTTAAATAACGGTATGAATTGGTAGTATAATCGAAGATAGTTCAAAGAAATCCTGTTGATGTGTCCTTCAGCATTAGATAAACTGCTCATAGCAAAGGAGAAGATAAATTGTCTCAGTTTGAGTTGGAGAAGTTGTAAAAGAAAATGTAGGCCATTCATTTCCTAGCAGATCCAGCTCAACATATATGACAAAGCCTGCACTCAACTCCTTTGGAATAATTTCTTGGAGGGGATTTCATGCAATTGTGTTTTATTGAATTTCAGGAAGTTTCTCATCCAAAAGAATTAAAAAATTAAAGTGAGTCCAAGTATATACAAAGTGTGTTAAAAATATCACCAGTCAATGTTAGGTGTGGTGAGTCCTAGAGCAGGTTTGTTTGTTTGTTTTGCTAGAGAAAGGAAAAGGTAGTGGAGGCAGTGGTATTTCTTTATTATTGAATTATTTTAACTCGCCTAATATTTTTATTCGATAATCTTTCTCAGAAGTTCAACGGACCTGGTTCTTAGGAAGGGGTAGGTCCAGGTAACACAGTTTTATGTTTAAAACCTATATGGGGGCACCTGGGTGGCTCAGTGGGTTAAAGCCTCTGCCTTCAGCTCAGGTCATGATTCCAGGGTCCTGGGATAGAGCCTGCTTCTGGCTCTCCACTCAGCCGGGAGCCTGCTTTCCCTACTCACTCTCTCTGGCTGCCTCTCTATCTACTCGCGATCTCTATCTGTCAAATTAAAAAAAAAAAAAAAAAACTTAAAAATAAATAAATAAATAAATAAACCATTTAATGATATATTAAGTCCACTGGAAATATTAGCCTATTTATCAAAGAGCCTTAGAACTGAACAAGAAAGTAGGAAGGAAATTGTAGGACATCAGGAATGCAATGGGGTGGGGGCGGTTTGCAGAGAGGTCTCGGAAAGAAAAGCCACAGTCACTGATGAGCCCTCCCTTAGAAAATGCAGCAGCCAGCCCCAGTCCTTGATCTCCTGCCAGCATGGACTGAGGAAACTCGCCACATCTGAATCTCACATTTCGGTATCTCTCAGGGCTGTTATCACTGCAAATGCTGGCAGATGCTCTTGACATAAAACAATAGGAATTCTGCTATCATTTCTGCATTAGCGAGTCATAAAGCTCTGAAAGAAACCCCAGTAGAAATGTTTTCATCAAGTGCATATGAGAATATAATAAGACGCACAAAAAAAGAGCAGATAATTTCAAAGCAAGATAGTGGCACTTCTGAACAGTACCTTAAAAGGACAGAGTTAGAATCACTGATTTGAAAATAGTGATGATGATGATGATGATGGATGTCAAAGCAAAAATGAAAAAAAAAAATAACACAAAAAGTTCACCACAACTTTAAAACCACGTTCAAAGAATCATGTGAAGTAAGTAGATGCTTTTATAGGGTATTATCCAATAAACGGCCATACATCCCTTGAGTATTTTTCATCTCCCCTCCCTCTTTCTTTTGGAAAGAATCTCTGTTATCATTCAAAACCGATATCTGAGGACAACTCTCTTATGACAGGACAGGAACCTCCTACATTTTTACACTGGTGCAACAGCTCTCCTTGGAAATAGACTTAAAAGGCAACACGGCAGGAACCACTCTCTGAGTTTCTTTAAGGGAAGGCAGGAATTAAGGAAGACATTCTAATTACTGATGGCTCATCTGTTGTATTGAATGTTAGCCCACTGCCTGTTCCAAAGCACCACCCTGGGTTTGCCACAGTGATGATCTAAGGCTCTTCGTTTTCATGCAAAATTTGTCATCTAGGAATTCCAAGTTTGACGATTTTTTTTTGTTTGTTTTAATTTTTTATTTTTTATAAACATATATTTTTATCCCCAGGGGTACCGGTCTGTGAATCACCAGGTTTACACACTTCACAGCACTCACCAAAGCACATACCCTCCCCAATGTCCATAATCCCACCCCCTTCTCCCAAACCCCCTCCCCCCAGCAACCCTCAGTTTGTTTTGTGAGATTAAGAGTCACTTATGGTTTGTCTCCCTCCCAATTCCATCTTCTTTCATTGGACAATGTTTTTTAACAAAGCTTAGACTCTTCAGTTGTTGAAGAATGCCAAAATCACATAAGCCTTTCATCTTCTTAACTCACCTATTTAACTTCATAATGGGAGAGAGTTAATTGAATGCGAAGGTAATGTTGAGAAGGCAAAATTAAAGTTCACTTATAAATTACTATAATATGAATTCACGCGCACTAATTCACATCACATTTTGAACCCAAAGAAATTCATTATAACAGATTTATTATATTATGACTGAGCATATTTTACTTTTCTAAAACTATAATCTACCTACTCCTTAGGGCACATTTAGTAGATTATAGAACTGGTTTAGGGAAATATCTTTTTTAAATGAAATGAAGTGCTTGGAGAAAATATTGTATTTTAAACTACACCAGTCTATCTCTCCTAGAACAATATGATCAAGTTGAATCCTTTGCATCTTGAAATTTGCAATGAAAGGGGTTTTTTTTGTTTGTTTGTGTGTTTATTTGTTTTTATTTATTTGAGAGAGAGAAAGAGAGCATGAGCAGGGGGGTAGAGGGACTGAGGGAGAACAGGCTCCCAGCTGAGGATCATGACCTGAGCTAAAGGCAGATAGATGTTTAACGGACTGAGACACTCAGGCACTCCAAAAGGGTTTTGTTGGGGTTTTTTTGATTTTTGTTTTTTGGTTTTTTTAAGATTTATTTGTTTGTTTGTTTCTTTGTTTGGGGGCAGTGTATGGGGGGAAGGGGCAGAGGGAGAGGGATGAATCTCAAGGAGACTATACAATGAGCGTGGAACCTGACTCAGGGCTCATCCCACAACACTGAGATCATGACATGAGCCAAAATCAAGACTCAACCAACTGAGTCACCCAGGCAACCCTGCAATTAAAGTTAAAAAAAAAAAAAAAAAAAGCAACAGAAAATGCGTAGTATTAAAGTCTGATTTATATCTGGACAGATCTTTAGAGATGTCAACATAAATGATCTCAAATGCAGTATACTGGGTAGAAAAAGCAAGTATTATACAATTTACACTAGAACACATAAAACAACATTGTATATTCTAATGGATACACTGTATATTCTAAAGGATGGATTTATAATAAAAGTATAAAAACATCTCAGGGAAGGATTCACACCTACCAGGACAGTGGTAGGTGGATGCGTAAAGAGATGAAAATTCACTGTCTTTAGCTATGTCTCAAAAGTTTCATTTCTGAAAATGAAGTGAGCCAAAGCAGGCATGGCTAATGTTAGCATGGCTCCTATGAAATTTTTTTCTGAACACTTAAAATCATTTATTATTTTAAACATGTCTAATATAATAAAATTACAGAGTATTGTTTTAAGAATAAAGTAAAAACTTTCTTTAAGAAAAAGTATGATGACAATTCAACAGAGGGAAGGTAAGTTAATGGTACTGCAATAGTATCATTGTATGGTGACAGATGGCAGCTAGACTTGCGGTGAGTATGAGGTATTGTATGGAGTTGTCGAACCACTATGTTTGTACACCTGAGACTAATGTCACTTATGTGTCAACTATATTCCTTTGGGTTTTTTTAAATGGAGGAATAGTAACATCTGCACAACCAACTCAAGCTCTGTGCTGGCTATCTTTACCAGATATAGACGAGTGCACTGCAGGGACTCACAACTGCAGAACTGACCAAGTGTGCATCAATTTACGAGGCTCCTTCACCTGTCAGTGCCTCCCGGGGTACCAGAAGCGAGGAGAGCAGTGTGTAGGTAAGTACAGCAGAGCAGTAGCCCAGATCCTGTTCTAGACTTCTTACTTGTTTAAACCTCAGCCGTTCAGAACAAAGCATTCCTATTTATTTGGAGAGGGATAGCTAACAACTTATTATTCTTTCATTGACTCCTGGTCCATTTTCCACATTAACAAGAAAGAGCTAGCTTTAAAGGGTGAGCATATTTTGGATATCAAAGTGTTGCCTACATGTTAGACTAAGCAAAAACAAAAATTTGGAGTATGAATGGGACCACAAAAGCAACCAAGAAAATAATTTTAAATTAGCTGTTTGGAGGCTGTAGTACCACAACATTAATTATGTGACCTTCATTCACTGGTTCATAAAACAGCATAGCTTATAGGGCACATGATGAGGTTCAAATCCAAGCTCTACTCCTGACTCGTGTTGAGGCTTTGGACAAATGACTTACATACTCAGGAGCTCATGCGTGGGAGTGCTTAGAGCTGGGTAGAAGAGCTGTGTGCTATCATTGTGTGACGAATTGACAGACACATACAAAATATTCATTATGCTGCACATGGGTGCAGTCCTGGGAAGGCAAAGCCAAGTCCATCACGTGCCTCCACTTGAGAGCTCTACTTGAGCTACCTGAGTGGGGGGGTCAGGTCTGGTTTATGTCACTGCTGTTTCCCCAGAACCTGAAAAGTGCCTGCCAAGTAGATGCTCTGTGCATTTTTTTTTTTTTTAAGATTTTATTTATCTGACAGACAGAGATCACAAGTAGGCAGAGAGGCAGGCAGAGAGAGAGGGGGAAGCAGGCTTCCCGCTGAGCAGAGAGCCCGATGCGGGCTTTGATGCCAGGATCCTGGGATCATGAGCCGAGCCGAAAGCAGAGGCTTTAACCCACTGAGCCACCCAGGTGCCCTGCTCTGTGCATTTTTTAATGACTGGAAGAACACAGTGTGAGGAGATTGACTGGCAAATGAGAAGTGAACAGTAAAAAGTAAATGTGTTCTAAGTTCAGTCAAGAGGTTCATCCTGCAATAGGAGTAAAACTTTCTTACTGACTCCCTGTGTCAATTCTATCTATATGATATTAATAGCAATTTACATACCACCTTTTAACATACATCAGTGAGGAGGCTTTATTTCCTCTTCGGAACAGAGGATAAGAGTGTGGGAACAGGATGCTAGCATTAATTTTCGCCTGAGAATGTTCACTGTTGATGTCAGGAATGTCAACACTGAGCCCGTCATGGGCCCTGTCCCAGTTCTGCTCACCACGGGGCTTTGTCCAGGTACTGGAGTGAATGCTCAGCCTCCGAGGAAGGCCCAGGCCTTGTGTGACTGAAGCTGTGATTTAGGAGAAGACTGTGTAGAAAACACCACAGGCACCAAAGTTTTGCCTGATGGATTAGTCAGGAAAATAAACAATTGAGGGTGTAAAAAGTACAGAAAAAGAACTAACTCAACCTACTATGGGAGCAATTAAAGGGAGTAAAATGTATGACCATAGCCGTATATGATAGAGCAGGAGGAAATGTTCTTAAATTCAGATCTAATTATGTGGCATCCCTGCTGTTCCCCTCACCCACGGAACCAAATCCACATCATCAACAGAACATCTAAGGTCTTCTTCCATCAGATTCTTGCCCAGCTCTGTTGTATCAACACCTTTCTCCCCCCAGAATATTAAACTGCAGGCTTGTCCACTAGTTATAGTTCCCCACATACATCACACAGTTTCACACTTTAGTGCCTCTACATAAAATCGTTCAGCACCAGGAACATGCAGCCCTGGCAAACTCCTATTCAGTTTCCAAATCCCAGCTCAGGGTCACTTCCTCTGGGTAGTCTTCCATGATTTACCCAGCCATGATTAGTTACTCCCTCTTCTATCTCACTACTTCTCAAATCTAAATGAGTCTTTCTTTCTTTCTTTCTTTCTTTTTTTTAATTTCCAGTCTGTTGCAGGTCAATACTATTATACACTACAGTAAAAATGTTGTGGTAACACAAATGGCTATTCCTAAACACATATCCTCATTTTCTGTAGTTATTTGTTGCAGACTGGTCCAAATAGTACAAGGACCAACAGTAGTCAGCAGATCACACCTTGAGCAGAAAGGTGCTTTCTGTCCCTTGTATAGCTTTCTACCATTGATCTTATCATTCCATGCAATAATATGTACTGTATGTATTTATCATCATTATAAAACTAGAGTGCCAAACACAGTGCTTGAAAATAACAACGATTCACTGGATGTTCACTGGTTGAGAAGACAGGCATCATTTATTCATCAAGTATTTACTGAGCGCTGACTGTGTACCAGATACTGTTCTAAGTGCTGGGCCTACATTTTACAGAATCACGCTCTTCACAGAACTGTTAAAAGGGACCATTTATACAAATTAGCTGTCAATACTGGCAACTGGCTATAGTACTGGGTAGTAGGAAGAACTATGCTAAAATTGGTCTTAATTAGTATAAAGTCTACACTGACTCAGCTGATGTTTATTGAGCACCTACTATGCCAGACCCTGTTCCAGGTATTAAGCACACAGCAGTGAACAGACAAAAAATTTTCTACCTTCACCTAAAGAGGAGACAGGTATTATTTGCCAAGCATTATAGTGAGGGAGACAGATAAGAAGCAAATAAACACATAACACAATGGGAAGGAGTGTCAGTGGCTACAGAGAAAGAAAAAATGGTTACAAAGCAGAAAAAAAGGACAGATGCGACTGAAGAAGCCATTTCATATGGATGGACAGAGGTGGCCTCCCTGAGATGACATCTGAGCAGACACCTCAATAAATGAGGTAGAAAACCATGCCAATGTCATTACCTTTTATTTCAATATTGAAGTGAAATCAAATATATTTGGCAGTCTATTAATAATAGCTGCCATTTATTTTTACCTGTTTTTTACGAGGAAGTTTGTCTATATAATTTCATGTTATCCTCCCCAAAAGTCTACCACACTGTTGGGTTACCACTTACAGAAGAGGAAATGGAAGCTCTGAGAGGTTAAGACCATGCTAGTAAGTGCCAGAACAAAGAGTCATCCCAGGTTACCCTGAGGCCACCTGAGCATAGTTTCAGTCAGAGGGACTCAGCATCAAGAATTGTTTTGTTTTCGTTTTTTTACCATAAGGTAGTGTCCCTGCTGTCTTACTTTGTAGATGCATGATTGTTATTTTAAGTTACACACGCCATGTTAGAGTTGTCACAAAGTGTAGAGTTAATGAAATTTTATTATGCTTCTAAGATGTTGATCCTACTCCACACATTCTCAACTGACCATTTTATAGCTGGAAATATTTATCTGAGAAGAACACAGCCTGGAACATTTCACCAGAGTGTCAGAGGGCACTCTCAAGAGGTAATGTGTTCAGCATCCTCCTCCTTCCACAGTGTTCTTTCATTTGGTTCTCACAGAAATGTCGTAAGATACACATAGCAAGCATTACTATCCACATTTTACAAAAAAAAAAACCAAGAAGCCAAATGTTTATATTACTTGGCCAACATCACCAGCTGAGCGACAGGCCATGCCTCCTTTCTCTTAGTTTTATGCTACATCCATTGATTCTTCCATAGTCCTTTTTCCCTTCCGTAATTACAGATAATCTTTTAGATCCCCAAACTGACATACATATTCATATATATATATATATATATATATATATATATATACACACACACGTGTGAAATAGTCTTCATTGTTTTTCTGTCTTTAAATCTCAACCCACTCAACCAGTTTTATGAAGTCTTTGTTTTTAACATCTCACTCAACTGCAGAATGCAAACCAAAGTATATTTTTTAAAAGCAAATCCTAATTTAGAAAGAGAGGGAAAGAATTACCTTGAAAATGAGATTTTTCTCCAGCTAGGTTTTCTAGATAATGTTCCAGTGAGAACTAAAGAACTAACAGCTGTGGATAGTCAATAACGTGGTTCTCTTTGTGTGCCTGATAACCTAGATATAGATGAATGCACCATCCCTCCATATTGCCACCAAAGATGCGTGAACACACCAGGATCATTTTATTGCCAGTGCAGTCCTGGATTTCAGTTGGCCGCAAACAACTATACCTGCGTAGGTAAGATTTGGGGAAACTGCCATAGTGACTGATTTCTGTCTTCAGAACAAACATCAGGGCATGTTGCAATATTTCCAGTTTTCTGTGCTCTTGAGTGAACTGGCATTATCTTCCCTACGTTAAGCTGAAAAGACAATAACCAATCTGTTTCTTAAAACACATCAAGATATGAATGGAAAACTTTGTTAACCTTGGTGTTAGTTATCCTCTGTGGGTGTATCAAAGATATAAAAAACTACAGATCAATTGATATACACACACTAATTAGTCAACAGTGTGTGATATAAATGCTGAAGGTGCCAATGGGTTATTGTAAGTCCAAGTACATAAATTTTCACTGAAAGTGCATCTGATTTTTACATGCTGCTTCTCCCCTTTCAGAATGCAGTGTCATAGCACACAGTTTTAGGATTGGCATGACATGGAAAGAATCTAGTGCAGGAAAAATGCCTTTTCACAATATTTTCAGTGCCTTAGAGCATTGCAAAACTCTGTATGGGTCTCAACGGCTTATGTTATAATTGTAATGGAATTTAACAGAACCCATTTAAAAAGTAATAAATAGCAGAGATAAATCTTCACCACAGCATGCTGAGAGACTGTATCAATATGAATGTCTTCTATCAATTATTTATAGACTTGGCACTTTGCATCTGAACAACAATAAAAAGAAAATAGATACTGGAATGTATATTTATTAGAATCATTAAATTCTTTTGGAAAGATTCATCAAACACAAAACTAACTGTCATTCCCAGAAATAAATATTCTGGTATTTCTAAAAGAAGTACATGACAGACGTTTAAAGTTATTCCAACAAATATGAAACCTGAGTGGATATTCTCCAGTGAGCTTCCGCAGGGCAAAGAATCCAACCCAGGAATCATTCACTTATCAATAATGACATAAGTACAAAAAAGCAAGGATATGTTTTAAGACATAGATATATAAATGTATATAATGTTTCCTTTCAGATATAAATGAATGTGATGCTAGCAATCAATGTGCTCAGCAATGCTACAACATTCTCGGCTCATTCATCTGTCAGTGCAATCAAGGATATGAGCTGAGCAGTGACAGGCTTAACTGTGAAGGTAAAATATTTTCCAAATAATTTGTAATAACAGTTCAATCTGTATAATTGCTGTTGCTTTATCCAATTTTGTACCTGTTTATGAAAACAAATTTTTCACCATGGAAATTCTATTTTAAAATCCAGATAATTAAGTTCAATTATAAAATTGCCTTTTTAGAATGTTATAAAGAGAAAGGAGAAGGAACAAAATAACTGAAGTATTAGATGTAGGCTGAGTCTAATAATTAGATGGGGTGTTCCAGTGTCTTGTTTCTCAAAGTGATCTGATGGCCAGCGGCACTGACACTTCCTTGTCTCTACTTGGGAGAAATACAGATGTCAGGCCCCAGACCAGACCTACTGAGTCAGATGCTGCATTTAACAAGAATCCCAGGTGGCTGGTATGCACATTTAAATTTGAAGAGAGGTAATCACATGTCAAAAACGTTAGAATATGAACCAAGAGGCCTGTCCTCTAGTCTTCCTCCTGCCGCTGTGTGACTTGGACATATTTCTTAAGTTGCCTCGGTTTCACTTTTCACATGAGTAAAAAGAGGGCCATTTAATTGGAAGGATGACCTTCAGAGTCCATTGCCCATGCATGTTCCACTGTGCAATTCAGAAGGCATAAGACATCCTGAGGGGGATGCCATTGACACTTGAGGTCTCTGACTTCCTCCCAGCTTTACTTGGGGCCACGAAGGTCATACCCCACCCAGGGAGGCCTCATATCATGCCACTATACTCAAAACCAAAAGGGACTGGCTCTGGACAGCTGCCTCTGCACATCTGAGCAAACTACAAGGATATCACCAATTGAGAAATACAAAGCATTCTTCCCCTTAATTCCCAATTCATTCAGTCTGCTCAGTTGGTATGGTTAGGTCCAAGATTTGCCAAACATTCATCAATGATTGACTAAAACTGATGGTAAAAAAACTCTTTGTGTGGTGAAGTTCTAGAGGAAATGAGCTGATATTATAGAATTTTCCCTCAAGCATCTTACAAAGTATTATATTTGTTTTTGAGTTTGCAGTATTTTTACCGTCTTACTTTATCTTTAAAATTATTACCAAAGTAGTGACCTGTAAGTTTTTCAACTCTGTGTCCCTGCTCTTGTCTGATTCAATAGACATTGATGAATGCAGAACCTCAAGCTACCTGTGTCAGTATCAGTGTGTCAATGAACCTGGGAAATTCTCATGTATGTGCCCCCAGGGATACCAAGTGGTGAGAAGCAGAACCTGTCAGGGTGAGTTTATTGTTTTCATATCTGTTAAGTGTTCATTTTTAACCAGTAAAAGCAGGGAGAAACTTTTAAGATTCTCTACCATAGACTCTCACTTTTTCTCTCTTGAATAAAATCTGAGCTCTTTTTCTTTTGTTCATATTACAATATGCACATCTCATAAAAAGGGAATTATTCAGTTAACACTGACTTTTTAAAAGATTTATTTATGTATTTACTTGAGAGAGAGTACGCATGCGCAAGCATGAGAAGGGGGACAGTCAGAGGAAGAAGCAGACTTCCTGCGGAGCAGGGAGCCCTATGCAGGACTCAATCCCAGGACTCCAGGATCATGACCCAAGCCAAAGGCGGTCACTTAACCAACTGAGCCACCAGGCACCTCAACACTGACTTCTTAAAACTTAAAGTAATTGTTTTTCTTTCTTAAGGTACAAAAAATTTTAATAAAATATTGATACCTCTTCTATATAGCCTACATAATCTCTATCATACACATCTTCTAATCACCTGACCAAAAAGATTAAATTATTAAAATATTTCACCATGAGTTTGAGTCTAGAGAATAAAATTAATATGTGGGTTAGACAAGCCTCAAACCAGTCTCATACTCTCTAAAACACCAAGATTATAATTTAGGTGCTGAGAAAATCAGCCTCATGTATATTTAAATGTGCATAAATTCTTCACCAAAAAACTATTGATCCAAAAATAGCTAATATCCTAGGGTCCAGTTTTAAAATAAACATTCAGGTGGTCTTCATACCTACATACCTCAATGCTACATGTAGTTTCAAATTTTTTTAACAGGGAAAATTCTGCTCAGATAAAATCAAAAGTATAGTTCATCCTAGAAAAGCTAGAATAGACACTTACATTTACATAAAGCAGTGAAAGAGTGGGGAAAATGACTGAACTTGAAGACAGAAAAATTTTTTTTGAGTCCTAGCTGTACCACCTTCTAGCTGTATAATCTTGAACAAATTATCAAACATCTCTAAGCCTCAGCTTTCTCATTTGGAAAAGGGAGTTGTGAGCATGAAATGAGATAACATACATAAAAATTATTTGTAAACTATAAAGCCTTATAATCCAAGGTGTTTTCATAAAACTTACTTAGCAACACAAGTGATTAGTAGCAAATCTGCCCTAGAAAGTCCCCTTTAATCAGAACTGAGAAAAGACATAACAATGGTAGTAAAATCCTTTAAGAAAGGAAAAAAATCAAGGAAAGGAGACACTAGGGATTCTCAGTCTATAATTTTACAGGAGAATATTAACTCAGAGAAACACCCAGGACCTGGGATTTTATAGTATGCATATGATCATTCAACTAGACTCCAACCACTAAGTATGAGCATAATCAGAATGCCGTTCATTGCACAATGAACACCTTTATACCCCTTTCCAGGGTCCTAGAGACTCTAATGCTAATTAGAGTCTCTAATAGAAAAACATTGCATTCCAGTGATTTTATTTTTGAGACTGAAACCTTTAAAATGAATATTACATGGAGGAAAATATTAGCCAATGGGATATCTTAACCCATTTCCCTGGAGTCCTTCAAATAAATGTCTCTGTGTTTCTGATCATTAGTGGATTTGGTACTCTGCAAAAGACAGAAGTAAATTAACATACAGTAGAATCTTACCTGCCTACTCTATGTGTATGGAAACATATCCGTTACAATTAAAGGAGTAAAATGCACTGGAATTGCAAATAAGGGATTCATGAGTGTCATATCTTGAAGCTATGCAGCTCCAGAATGTTTAGTTAAGCCAAAACATTTTTATGAGAGAGACTTAACATTCTTTTAAGGTACAAAGCAATTGGTTTTCTCCACTAAAATTATCTCTTCCCAAACTCATTCATAGACTAAAGTAAAACCAAAAGGCTTAGTTTGAGGATGAAATAACTGTGCTCATTTCCACAACCTTGCAAAAATGAAAACTCTGTGTGTTTGGGTGGAAGGGGTGCACAGAGAAGGAGACAAAGAAACAGAGACAGAGAATATACATGCACACAGATGCACATTTATAAAATATTTTAATACTATTGATAATTCCTGAAAAACATTCCAGAAGGATTAAGGTATTAATTATGCCGGGCTCTAAATTAATGGAAGTAATGAATGAAATTATTTTGCCTTTGCCATTCCTGGTCTCTATGTCACAAACCAGTCTTAGTTTAACTTGTAGCTAACAGCATCTTTATTTTTCAGAGAAGTCAAGAATATTGAAAGGACAAGTCAATTATGCTTTCTTCTAAGGGATCTAAATTCTTTCTTTAGCCATAGCCAGTCCAAAAGAAGACACTTTGTATAACTGACCCTTGGAAACTCTTGGAAATTTTCCAGTCTCCTCTTAGGTTCCAGATAGCTTTGGCCAGTTTGGAAACTAAAAGAATTTTTTTTTTCCTCTGAAGAAAAGGCATGGAATTATTTTCATTTAGAAGATGTACTACCTTACAGTGGAAAGATGCCTGTTACTACCTGTTTGAACTTGAGCCACTTACTTAAATTAACCCTTATTTGTTTTTCCTCCATGTCAAGTAGAGATAATATCTCTCTCACCTATGTCTACATGATTTGTGTGAAGAGCAACTTAGTTCATTTCATATTTCTTAAAAGCCAGGTGCCCCTGAGTGCATTAGTGCTCGGTGGTAAGGGGATGTAAAGATGGATACCACAGTCCTGCCCTAAAGGGGTTTATAAGCTAATGAGAAGGTTAAGACAAACATGCAGATTTCAGTAATGTAAAGAAGAGAGCAATAAAGGCCCCTCCAAAAAGAACATGGGGTATGAGAATTCTGATAGGAAAAACAGATTTAACCCCAGCAGCTAGCCCTTTCCTGGCTTGCAGCAGGGATTGGGTAAATCACTTATGAAATGAGTAAATAAATGAACGAAAGTGTCTGGTTAACTGAAGCAGAAAGATTCAGAAAAGCCTTATAATGGATAAAATTTAAATCATTATTCAAATGTAAAGGGAGGTAGACATAGCCAGGAATGTGAATATTAATATAGTTTTCATTGTTGCTGTTGTAATAGTAAATATAATGGCTATAATATTTATAGTAAATATAATAGTGGAAGTGTTTTCTCAGATGTCATCTGAAGGCTCCTAATTCCCAAGTCCCAAACCAGTCTGTATCCAGCCTGGCCTTCTCACAGCCCTCTTTTTCTGGGACTCTCTCCCTTTCTGGCTTACTCGCACTGCCTTTTCCTGGCTTGCCTCTCACCACAGCCCCTTCTTTAATTCACCTTCTTCCACACTGTCTCTAAATAGCTATGCCACCCAAGGTGCAACAGATCCAGAGAGATTCAGGTTGTATGGGGGATCTGGGCTAAGTTTAATGTGCTTTTAGACGTGAGACTGAGTAGGACCTGAGTTAGTTGCATTTAATTGAGGACAGATGTAGCTGAGTCATTCCGAGCAGATTTGTGTATATGTATCATTTTATGATCTTTTTATCAAGCACCTATTGTTCAACTGTTGAATTCAAAAGCCAGACATTAGCCATTGACAGACCTTATATAAAAGTGAAAGACAACAATTCTTGCCCTTGGGAGATTATAATTTAGTTAAGAATATAGATATGGCAATTGTTAATTTTAAGATAAAATGGACTTAAATAAGAGATGGATAAGTGCACTGAATGATTAGAATAAATTCTGCCTGGAGGGTTAGAAGGCTGAGGAAGGAAGAGGCTTCTCAATTTGGCCTTGAAGTGTGCTGGTTAGATGAGATTTTTATCATTAGGGTGGGGAGGGCCTTCTCACTGGCAAAGCAGCAAGCAAAACCAAAGGAGAGGGCATTTGACTGACTCAGGAGCTTCCCAGAAAGGTAGAGCCTAGAGGTGTGCTTTTGGTAAGCAAGGCATGCGGGTGGAGACTTGATGCTCTGGGACTAGATTACACGGCCCAAGGGAAGCACAGCACAAGAAGTGAAGCTGCGAAGTATTATACAATTTTCTCACATCAGTAAATTCTTTAATCTTATGTGTTTACAGACATAAACGAGTGTGAGACCACAAATGAATGTCGGGAAGATGAAATGTGTTGGAATTACCATGGTGGCTTCCGTTGTTACCCGCGAAATCCTTGTCAAGATCCCTACGTTCTAACATCAGAGAAGTAAGAAAAATCAGAGCTTTTGAAAGTGAGAAGCTTCTGACCTTACCACACTAAACTGGGAAATACTTTTGTTTTTCTCCGCAGCCGATGTGTTTGCCCAGTCTCAAGTGCGGTGTGCCGAGAACTTCCCCAGTCTATAGTCTACAAGTACATGAGCATCCGATCGGATAGGTCTGTGCCATCAGATATCTTCCAGATACAGGCCACGACCATTTATGCCAACACCATCAATACTTTTCGGATTAAATCTGGAAATGAAAATGGAGAGTTCTACCTAAGAGTGAGTAGTACCCTGAGGGCAGCCGTAGCTGTTGGGACAGGTGCAAGTTTGCTGTGGTTTGGCAGTATTCACTTGGAAGGAAAGCTAACATTTAAGGAGTTTGTGTAAGATCTTCCTGTGTGCATTATCTCACTGGATCCTCCTGGTAACACTGTCAGATAGATACTGATACTTCTTCTCCATTTTTGCAGAACAGTGAGACACATATTTAGTAGCTTCTCTAAAGTCACTCAGATATCAAGTTGAAGGCTCTAATGGAGTTGTGTGTGACCAGTAGAACACAAGCCTACACACATACATACACACTCCAAACAGATACCGCAAATCAGTGATAGTTCTTTCATTGTACATAGAAAAAAATAATGCCTGGAGAGCTTTTCAAAAACCATAAATTCCTTATTGTTACATCTGCAAGATGATTTACATTCACAACAAAACCGAATCCTAGAAGCCTCTGAGCAATGACCCCAACCCCCGGCGCCAAATATGCCAATAGTTGCAGCCTTCTTGCAAACTTCCAGGGAGACAATGTGAGGTCACCTTTGAGTTTTCCGTTTCTTTCATTGCCTATATGAAATCTTTCTCTCAATGCTGCCATTTCTTTCTTCATGGTTATCTTTGCTTCCCCTTGCCCTTGCCTCTCTTCCTTTAAACTGGCTCTTGTACCCCCTCATCCCTCTAAGGGCTTCCAAGCCCTGACTCCAGTGCCTCAGCCTTCCAGGCCCCAGGCAACATCTAAGCAAGGTCATTTTAGGTGAAAATCCTGACATATTTTAAATAGGGCTCACCACTTCATGTGCAAATGATGGCACCCCACCAAGCAGTTTGCAGGGTTCCGGTAACTGTTTCACGCTAAGGATGTTATTCATCAAGTTATAATTTTCTCAAAACTCCTTTGGGCACTCTTCATTTTTAATCAAATTTTAAAGTCAATATTTCATTTTAAGAACATGAAAAATAAATTGGGAAATTCATCCTTGTGGTAAAGTTTACAGATTTTTAATGTTTACATGTTTATCCCATTCTTTGATATATTAAGTTCCCTTCCAACTCCAGAATTATGTGATTCTGCTTCTTTGCCAGTAAATTAGAAATGATTAATTTCTCATGACCAACTTCTGAAGAGAAAAATCCAACCCAAAATTTATTACTGTTCTTTTTTTCTAATAGCTAAGAATAAACTTCTTTAACATTTCATGCTTTAAATTTGAGGTATACTAGATATTTGTAAGAAGTTTACTCTAAATGAATTTGATGCAGTTCACATAATGCCAGTTTAATAATTCTAGCCCAAACAAATAACATTATTTGTAACCCATAGCAATAAAAGAGGTTCATCTCAAAATCTTTTTTAAAAAGTTTTCCACTTTGAACTTTTAGCTATTATTTAAGAAAATAAAATTACTAGCATAATCAACAGTTAAGCAAAGTTCCAGCATTTTATTTTCCTTGCAATAAACATAGCACTTTTAAAAGTTTTATGATTCCTATCAGTGCATTAATCGACTAGATATTTTCAAGTAAAAATTCTCACAGTGTTTTTCTCACATAAAATCTTTTTTTTTCCATGAATGATATAAAACTTTGGCAATTTTGCTAATCCCAGAGTTAAATATTAAGTTATTTGAAATAAAAAGTCATTTTAAGATTATTTCTTATCACATAATTGAAGAAGTAGTTGGGTTAAATCCTACAAAATTTTTCTACTGAAAATCCATTGATGCATTAAAATCAATAATCAGACCTTAATTAAGCTCCTACTGTATGCTCAGTCCCATGCCAGGTGCATGTAATATATATTTCCTTACTTTAAAGAGCTTTAAATATTACATGTGGCAAAAGTTTACATCTATGGGGGGGTAATTTTGTGTTTGTTTAATTCCATGGTCCAAGATATCAAAGAATTAATGTTGGCTGAACAGTTAAAGAATGTTTCTTGATGGTCATGATACTGGACATGATCTTTGAAGGATCTATAGAATATAGGATTTTATTTATATTCCTTTTAGGAGAATACTGAGAAAACCTTTCTCCTTAGAAAAGAGGATATAGTGTAAAGAAGTAGTACATAAAACTGAAGGTAGAATACCATTCTCCCCATCCGTACCACCCAGGATCTATGCCTTATTGAGCCTATTTTCTTGTATGGTCTACAGTGTGGGTATAATGAGAGCAGACTGTCTATTCACTCTTCTATACTCATCCCAAGGAATATACCTGGCACAGAGCAGTTGTTCAAAAAATATTTTTAAATGAATGAATTAATTCAACTAGTGCCTTCAAAGTATTACTATTACCTTCAAGGGTCAAGCACCATGCTGGGTCCTAGAGATAAAACAGTGAATAAAACCAAGCCAATCCCTGTCCCAGTGGAGCTCATGGCCAAGACACTGAGCAAGTGCTCTCAAGTATGCTGAATATTACAATTGTTGCAAGTATTCATGAGTGCCTACCCAGTCAACTGCTAAGAAGATAGAAGCGGTCCAGAACCTCTGAAAAAGTGGACTTAAGCTGAAGACCGGCAGTTGAAGACTAGCAAATGGAAGGAGTAAAAAGCAGTCCAGTTGGTCTGAAACTCCTGAGTACTGCCTGTGGAGTCGCTTGAGAGGATCCTGGAGAGATGAGCAGGGTGCAGATCACAGAATACCTGAAAGATCATATTAAGGTTTCAGGTAGAGGAATGGCTGTCATATTATCATGTTAAAAAATGATGCCTGGCTACACTGCAGAGCCTGGATTGGAGTGGGACAAGAATAGAAATGAAGAGACCAGTTAGTAGTTCAAGAGAATGGGGTACTACAGCAGTAGCAGTGAGTCCAAAAACGGTGGAGAGATTTATGAAGATACAGGAAGAACTACGTGACTTGGTGAATCATTGGCTATGGTGAGGTGGAGGAAGAGGAGGCACCAAGATAGCACCAAAGCAACATAAGTTTCTGTTGTGAGCAACAGTAAATGATTACGGAGCCATTTATTAAGATAGGGAAGAAGGAACCAGTATAGAGAGGAAAGTGAGTTCAGTCTGGACATCCTTTCAGCTTGGACCCTTCTTTTAAGTAGGTGGCCTCACCTCCTACTCTCCTGAAACAGCTGAGGCCAAGAGACATGAATTACCTGAACTTTCCACTCATCCCCTACAAATTTAGGTTCATGTGTCCTCCTTCTTACCTTCTCCCTTGAGTTTTCCAAAGATGAGGTTTTACTTCTGTCAATCAAGGCTAATTCACCACCTATATTCTTGCTTCCATCTCCTCTAGAACTTTGTTCCATCAAACTCCCATCTACCTCCTACGTATTCAACTTGCCTCCCCCTACATGTTGCCCTCTCTCTCCTCTCCCTTCCTAAAGGGAGGTTTCCTAAAACACAGCCTATAAACACAGTCTTTGAATTCTTACTTCCTAGTCACCCTTCAGTCTTCTGTTCCCATTACCCTACTGAAGTTGCTCTGAAAAAAGCCACCAATGACATCCATACTGCCACCTCCAGAGGGCATTTTTGAGTTCCAGTCTCCTTCAGCCTTACTATTCTTTTGGATACTGCTGGCCATTCATCTGTTTCCCACTTCATCATCTGTTTCTTCTCAGCTTCCCTCAATGGCTTCTTCTCTGCCCACTCCTTAAATAGTGGCTTCTCCTAGTTCCAGTCTTAGCACATATACATTTTCTCCCCTGGTTTAAATGTCCACTCATTGGACATTAACTGTTAAATCCTAACCCACTGTCTGTACCCCTGCTTTCCTCTGGCATTCAGATTCACACATCTGCTTGCCTGCCTGCCTGCTCTTCCAATTTACCTACTCTCCAGTACCCATTACATTCTTCATCAAAATGAATGAGTTTCTCTTGAACATACTTCTTTATAAAACTTCCAATTATATTTGGTGACTCTCCTCAGACATTAAAAAGTCTCCCCTCAGTGCTTCAAGGTTCCTCCTCTTTTTCCCTGTATTTTTTACCTTTGTGTGTCTTCTTTATGTATATCCTCCATAACCTCATGTATCTTAGCATTTGCTATGTTCTATTGAAATTAACTATTTACATATTTACATTTCTTTGGCTACTAGAATGTAAACAAATGCATAATGCTAAGAAGTGAAAGGTAATAACATTCTTTACTTGTTCAAAAAAATTATCAGATTTTCACCTGAACTACAGTCTTTATAAAGGCTGGTACTACTCAATAAAAGTGAAGAGAAATATTAACAGAGAGGGATGAACAGAAAACACAGAACTATCAAGAAAGCAGGTCCCAGGACCATGGAACTAATGACTATGTGTGGACAAGGGGGGAAGAACCAAGAAAGGTCAAAACCAAGAAGGAATTAAGTAGTGACTTTTATCCTACCCTCAAAATTCTTCCCCTAATTCTTATAGGACTTGGTATACTCTTAAATAATAGAAACTTCAGTTCAAGAAAAATTATTCTCTCCCTCCCTCTTTTTTCTTTTATTTTAGCAAACAAGTCCTGTAAGTGCAATGCTTGTGCTGGTGAAGTCGCTATCAGGACCAAGAGAATATATCGTGGACCTGGAGATGCTAACTGTGAACAGTATAGGAACCTTCCGCACAAGCTCAGTGTTAAGATTGACAATAATAGTGGGGCCATTTTCATTTTAGTCTTTTCAAAGAGTCCACTATAGGCATTTAAATCATCCAAAGAATATTGTTACCATAAAGCACTATTTTATTTATAGACGTATCTAGTACATCTACATCTATATGCTGTACACTCACCAGTAATTCAAACAATTACACCATGGTATAAAGTGGGCATTTAATCTGTAAAGATTCAAAGTTTGTCTTTATTACTGTATATAAATTAGACATTAATCCACTAAACTGATCTTCTTCAAGAGAGCTAAGCATACCCTAGCCAATGAAACTTGGATTCTTTTCTGTCAAAGTGGATCAAAGCAATGATTATCTTCTGTGGTGCGTAAGGAAACTTAGCACAGCTCCACTGACAGTCTCATAAGGAGGCAACCATCGTAACACTGAACAGCATGCAAGTTCAAGAATGAATTTTTTAACTGCTTTTTAAGAAAATGGAAAAAGTCAATAAAGATATATTTCTTTAGAAAATGAGGATCTACCATATTTGTGTTGTTTTTATTTTCATTATCAGTCTAAATACAGTTGTTTATTACTTACTTAGTAATAAACAATTATTGTATATTTGCTCGTTTCTGTTGAATATTTTAAATTTGGTCAGAAATTTTTTATTGTGAATGTGAACAAAACAGTAAGCAAAATTCCCAAAGTGAATAAGTTATCCATAGAACAATTATTATACTGAGACATCACAGAGAGATAAGAAAACAAATCATTTTAAAACTATATTGGAGTTGACCTGAAGAAGCAAATTCAATGTATTTGTCAGTTCAAGCTGCTGTAATAAAATACTATAGACAGGGTGACTCATAAATGACAGAAATTTTTTTCTTCCACCCTAGAGGCTGGAAGTCTAAGATCAAAGTTCCAGCATGGTCATGTTCTGATGAGAGCTGTCCTCCAGGTTGCAGACTTGTATATTCACATGCTAGAAAGAGAGTGAGAGGGTTCTCTTCAAGTCCGTTTTGTAAGAGTACTAATCTCATTGATGAGGGCTCCACCCTTATGACCTAATTACCTCTCAAAGGCCTCAACTTGTAATGCTATCACCTTGGAAGTTAGGATTTCAACATTCGGGGAGGACAAAAAGCTCAATGTATAACACTCAGTAAATGTAAGTACATCCCTGAATTCAGGTATTCCACAAGATGTAGAGCAAAATGAAGAATAGGTATTAATAGGTATTGTACTGAGGAAACTTTAGCTTCTGAATAAAATTAAAACTCTAGAGATTCACTTATAACTAAAATTCTCATCTTTATATGTGAAGCTCATAGAGGAAGAAAATGAGAATGGTTCTTATTCTTAGCATCCAGAGTGACCGTGAACTAAAGCAAACTGCCCTCCCTCTGAATTCAAAGGAAAGGTTTTATGTATTATTTGTTTAAAGTGTAACTGCTTCACTTTGATGTATCATATTTTTAAATAAAAATAAATATTCTTTTAGAGGATCACTCTATCTTTGGAGGTTTTTTTAAGTGTAACCAGTAATCAATATCATTTTGTCTGGGGAAAAAAATTAATTATAACTGCTAGAACAAGAACGTCCATTTGGTTTTTTTCTAATAGATAATCTAGGAGATAAGGGAGGAGGAAAGACTGCTAAAATCATACCACAAGAAGGGTGCAGCCAATTTTCTCTTATATCCGGTTTCAAAACACATATGAGTAACCTCTGACACCCAGGCAAGCTCAGCCTTGAAACAGGTGTTTCTCAAAGTGTTGACTAAATGTGCAGTAGTTGTCAAAAAGTCAGTTCACCAAGAAGTCAAGAAACAAAACACAAACTTCTTATGTGAACAGGGGATGGGCTTTTGTTAAAGGGGCACAGAAACGGAGATGAGAGAACAGGTCTGGCCAAGAGCCATACAAAGAAGCAGAATGAACAGCAGCCTCAACACAGCAGGGCTGGTGAGGGCGTTCCCGTCACTCCGTCCACATGAGTACTTGCAGTCCAGATAAATTAAGGCTTGATCTAAACTTCTCTGTTTTTAATCAGTCTATTGATTTTTCTACAGATGGACACAGTTCTCAAATCAGTGATGGGAATCGAGAGAGTTTAAAAAGAAAGTCTAAGACCTCTAATAACTTTCACTTTTAAGTAAGAAGACAGTTTCTTATCTATAACTCTACAAAGGATTACAGAAGAAGAAACAGAAATTTCTCTGAAATATTTATATATAAGCCCTGGCTCTCCACCCCCACTTCTAAGCATTCATATAATATTGTAGAATTACATATTACTATTATATAATTATATCCTATATATTATGGAATAATATATTTGATATTATATGTTATATAAATATATAAATAAATAAATTATTTCTGTGTTATGTAATTAAGATATAAAACATGTTATAATATATAGGAATTTTTAAACTGCATTTTTATAATAATATTAAAATAATTAATAGATAGATAGTTAGATACAGAAATCATTAACTGCAGGGGCACCTGCCTGGGGCAGTCGGTTAAGCATCCAACTCTTGGTTTCAGCTCAGGTCATGATCTCAGTCCCATGTTGTGAGACTGATTCCATGTTGGGCTCCCTGCTCAGGGTAGAGTCTGTTTAAGACTGTCTCCCTCTGCCCTTCCTCCCTCTCTAAAATAAATAAATCATTAAAAGGACAGAAACTAAAAGAAAGCATTAACTATAGGCAAAATGGCTGCACTTTCATCCCAAAGCCTAGCCCTATTCACAAATCATAGACAGATCAGAAGGGTTGATACAATGAAATGTCACTGATGTGATTCCCTTATTAATTGTAAAGTACACAATACAATTCATTTAAAGGTGTACAATTAAGTGACTTTTAGTATATTACGACGTTATGCAAATATCAGCACTATCTAGTCCCATACCCATTATACACCCCATATTCATTAGCAGTAACGTCTCATTCCCCAACCCACAAAGTAGCAGGAGTTACCACTAATCTAGTTTCTGTCTTTGAATTTGTCTTTCTGGACACTTCATATAAATAGAGTCACACAAGAGATACCCTTTTGTGGCTTTTTCACTTAGCATGATATTTGTAAGTTTCAGCCATATTGTAGCATGTATCAGTACTTCATTCCTTTCTATGACTAAAAAATATTCCATAGTGTAGACATACCACATTTTACCATTTTGATGCTGGCAGGCCAGGTCCAAGGAGCCAGAATGGGGTCCCATAGGACAAGCCAAGAGAGTCCTTGCAGTGAGCCAGCAGGGAGTGAGAGCAGAATTTACTGAAAACACAGAGAGCGGATACAGATGGAGTGTCTGGGAGACTCAGAAAGGAAAGGTGGGAGTCTGGTCTTTGCTTGGGGTTGGAGGTTTTTGTTGAGGATTTTGGTTTGGTGTATGTGTCCTCTTAGGCATCCAGAAACCAGTTAGAACAAAGACAAGGACTTAGGTGTTATTCCTTGGAAGCAGGGGTCATGGCATCAAGATGTCTAGCTCCAATGGTGGTTTAGAACATGATTATGATGGCTTTGGTCCTTCTTTAGATGTTCTCTATTCTAAAGGAATCGTTAACTCCTTATTCTTTACAAGGAGGACATACACTATTTGCATTCTAAGGCATGTGTAAAGTGGGGATACAGGTCCTAGCATGAATAAAACCAGGAAAAGAAGCAAAAAGCAGATTTTTATGGAGTCCTTCAGTTTCCCTGTTTCACATTCATCAGCTGAGGAACATAAGCTGATATGTTCTTCCCACCTGTAATTCCTTTTTGTCTTAGCTACAAAAAGGAAACTGATTCTTAGATGACTCATCCACTAATTTCACAACGTAAATCACCCATTTTTAGTTACATTTTTAACTAAAAAAAAAGAATAGAAAAAAAGCTAGCTAGTGAAAAAAATATATATTTTTCATTCTCAGAAGCAAAATCCTGGAAAGAGATTTGGAAAGCTAACACATAATTTCCCTTACAGGTACACCAATCCTCAGTAAACAGAAAAATCTCCTGTTCTCTTTTTAATGTCATTTGAAATTCAAAATAAAGTAAACATCTTCACTAAAAACAAACCAAACCAGTAAGACAAAGACCTGCTTTGTTTTCGAACTACACATGACTCCCTCCTCCCCTTCTCAATGAGAAACACTGATTTAAACCAGCTCTCATAGATGAGAATTACAAGACAAATACATCCCAGAATCATGATTATTCAGAGGCAAACATTTATTGAGCAACTTCTATAGTAATCCTTTACAACGTTTAAGAGTGTGATGTATTATAAAAGAACCAGTTCTAACATTAACCACTTGTAATACTTAGCTTTCTTTATCCATTAAACTGAGATATTGAAAGAAGGAGCTTTTCCAGTTTTAACAACTGTAACTAATCCCTACCCCTGGGCTGCATTGACAGATAAGTTACCTCAATTTGCCAAATTTTTTAAAGCATCTGAGCACTCCTTGTGTCCAGTGACTATTGGGAGCACTGGACATTGGTAGAAGAGAAGATTCATAGTGCCTTCCCCAAAATAGATCTTCACACTGTGGGTTCATTAATTGGGGCCAAGGACCAATTTAGCTATAATTTTTTTTTTTTTACTTTTTTTAAAAAAGATTTTATTTATTTATTTGAGAGAGAGAAAGTGAGAGAGAGCCTGAGAGGGGAAAAGGTCAGAGGGAGAAGCAGACTCCCCATGGAGCTAGGAGCCCAATGTGGGACTCCATTCCAGGACTCCGGGATCATGACCTGAGCCGAAGGCAGTTGCTTAATTGAGCCACCCAGGCACCCTAGCTATAAATTTTTAAATCACAATTCAAAATATTTTTTTTGCTATTTGGTCTGTTAAATTATGCATGTTTTTGCTCCTTTTCACTGATACTGAAACAGAAATACTCATGTTAAATGAAAAGTCATTTTGCCTTGTTTCACCAGTGAAAAAAGTCCAGCCATGGGTTCCCACACTTCCTAACATGCTTCCCTGGAAATATGTATATTCTTAGTAAGTTTCAGTAATAAAGACATAACTGGATCATTTCCATCACTTCACCATTCTGTTAACCATTCCTGGGCTCAGAGACTTCCGTGCTCTATAACTGGACAGTTCCATTCTGACAGTGATTAGGAAAGGCTTCTTGGTTATTAAGACTGCCCCCTCCCCCAAAATAAGATCCCCTCAGCTGCAAAATTTCCCTCTTAACTGATTTCTTTAACAACTTGCTATCTCCACTCCCTCTAAACATAAAACCTCTTATTACATGGGTGCACTTCTTTTTAATAACAATAACCATAATAGGATTCTAAATTCAGATGCCACCTAGTCAGGTCATTTTATTTTTAAGACTTGCTCAAGGTCACAGTTTGTTAGGCAACAGTGCTGTGCCTAGAATGCAGGTCTTCTGATTTAGATTAAGTTCTTTCATGGGCCATACTCCAAATTTCAACACCAGCAAGCAATCGCTTTCTTTCCTGCAAAGCGTCCACCCCAAATCGTGGACCAGCTTTGCTGATTGCTGTGACCAGTTGTCACCACTGCTGTTACATGCAATTGTGTTGAAATAACACAGATGCCAACCTGATTCTCATTTATTTTCTTAAACTTTAGCTGATTTGTTCTCTTTAAAAACTCCATAGAGGCAGAAGTCATCGTGTTACACGAAATACTCCTAAACTCTAGAAATTCAAAGTCAAGGACCAATCATGTAGACCTTACTATATTGGAGAGGACAGCAATTCCCAAAAGAAAAAGTCTATTACTAAAGATCCAGATGTAGCTCTCTGCCTGGGGGAGCTTTGAGAGCAGCAGTGGTGAAGAGGGAGTGAGGCTAACACTCTCCCGGTTCAGAAGCTGGGCCAAAACACTTGCAGAGTCCTTCCTTCCATAGGATTAGTATAAAGTTAGAGGTTTTTGTGTAGATTATTGCCATTCCTTGACACTGGTTAATATTCATTAGGGGATATTTTTTTCACGGTTTAAAGTGAGCACTTTATTGACAAATAGGTAGGCATTCTGTTTGTGAATTTCCCATTATCTGGTTCAGTGACCTTGATCAAGGCACTTCATCTCTGTGGCCTTCAGTTACCACACCTGAGAAGTGGGTATGGGTTTTGATGAATGCCTTCTAACATTAGGTGATTTCTGAAGGAACAAAAAATGAACATCATCACCCAGAGTAAGATAAGATGCCTCATTTTATTAACAACTCAGTCCTCTGTGGGGTTTTTAGTTCGTTCACACTGTGTTTAAATAAAAATGGTAAAAACAAGTAGGGCTTTTAAAATTGTAATTTAATGAAACAAGATGGGATCCGGAGGGAGACAAACCATAAGAGACTCTTAACCTTACAAAACAAACTGGGGGGGGGGGGAGGTAGGGAGAGGGAGGTGGGGTTATAGACATTGGGGAGGGGAATGTGCTATGGTGAGTGCTGTGAAGTGTGTAAACCTGGCGATTCACAGACCTGTACCCCTGGGGCTAATAATACATTATATGTTTATTAAAAAAAAATTTTAAAAAAACTGTAGTTTAAAAATATAAATATTGAAGGACAGAAATCAGTTGGAAACCAATCCCCATATCGAATAAATAAAGTCTTCTTTACCTCTTTGCCTCTACAAGGGAGATGTTTTAGTGAAGCCAAATGATGGAAATAGGAAGATTGTTCAGCATCTTAAGACCACCTGAACACAGCCCAGTGGGATTATTATTTTTGGGAAGCTTCACAAATACATGTTTATTGTTGAATCCTGTTTCCATGACTCCAAGATGTTGCTTATGTTTTGAACAGCGGTGTATGCTTCTAACTTTCTAACTCTTCTTTTAAAATATAGAACAGCTGCTGGTCTGCTCATATGGTATGCATAAGAAGCCCACAAGGGACAAAACCTTCCATTAATATGTCGAATTATTTTTAACAGACTTACATTTCTATCCCGAATCATCTTCTCAGAAAGATGGCACATTTCCATCCTCCCAGCTGGGGGGAGCACCTGCAAAATACAAACCCAAACTGTGACACATCTGGTACCAAAAAAATCAATCTTGTTTCATCTGGCCAGCAGACTAAAATATCAAGATCGTTGAACAGAAACAAGGCTAAAAGTTAACTGCCTCTTGTATGTAGTCAACACAGATGTCTAGTTAAGCTGCTTATATTGTAAGCGCATGTGTATGTTAATGGAGCACAGACCCCTTTAATAAGCCAGAGTCAGAATACAAATGCAGGAGAATTTTAAAGACCTGAATGCAAGAATTCAGTTCTTTTTTATCTTCCCATAGAAACTAAATTAGTTTCTGCAGAATCTCAGCATTATTTTTAAACAGATGCATATAACACAAATAAATAATTTTGTTGCATTTTCTTGGTATCTCCAAATTGTTTATTTCCTTTAAAAACTGTATTCCATGTTTTTGTATTTTAATATTTAGATTACATTTCTCTCTTTGAGTGGTAAATTACTTGCCTGTGACTTAAAATAAATCAGCTGTCTTGGTTTGTATTGCCTCCAAAGCAGAATCTGACATAAGAATTGAGTGTGGATAGTTTGAGAGGTTAACTCAGAAAGAACAGGCAAGGAAGTGGGGAAAATGAGTCAGGGAGAAGAGAGATGCCAATAAATGAGTTAATGAGTAAATCACTACTATAGATAACTGGTACACATTTCCTCTAGGGAGCCTCTGAGAAATTTTGTGGAACTTACCTCAAAAGCATCCCACGAGAAGCTGCCTAGCTGCCGAGGCTGGGCCATTTATCTACTAACTTCCAACTCTGTTGTGGGGGTTGCCCAAGGGGCACTAACACCACACCCACTTATAACTGCCTGCAGAAGGATACTGTCAGGGAGCTAGAAATTTCAAATGCAGCCCCAGTAAACTCAAGTGACTGAAAGGAATTGGAGGAGGCATGAAGATCTGCTGACTGAGGTCAGTGCAATGCGTGATAAGTCTGACACCTGAAGCATGCATTACTGACCGGATGGCTTCAAATCACATGAACCTCTTTCCTGACTTTTTTTTTTGTTGATTCTCCATCTTTTTTTGTTTTCTTTCTTACTCTACCTTTCTCTTCTTCTACTCTAGTTTTCCACTCCAAGAATCACCTACCTCACAAGTGAGGGACCAACCACATCCAAGACACAGGGTTCTGAAATAGACACAAAGACATATAAGAAGTTATGTAAAGTGGAATCATATAGTTAATACCATGAGCCTGTGAGATTCCAAAGCACATCACAAGTCCAATTACAGACTACTGTATAAAACTGGTTGCCCTTCGGGGCACCTGGATGGCTCAATGGGTTAAAGCCTCTGCCTTCAGCTCGGGTCATGTTCCCGGGGTCCTGGGATGGAGCCCCACATTAGGCTCTCTGCTCAGCGGGGAGCCTGCTTCCTCCTCTCTCTCTGCCTGCCTCTCTGCCTACTTGTGATCTCTATCTGTCAAATAAATAAATAAAATCTTAAAAAAAAAAAAAAAGTAGTTGCCCTTCAGGGCTTTGCGTTAAGCATCTGCCCTGAGCTCAGGTCATGATCCCAGAGTCCTGGGATCGAGCCCCTCATCGGGCTCCCTGCTCAGCAGAGAGCCTGCTTCTCCCTCTCCCTCTGAATGCTGTTCCACTGCTTGTGCTCTCTCTCTCTCTTTGTCAAATAAATAAATAAAATCTTAAAAAAAAAACAAAACTGGTTGCCCTTCAAAGGTGAACTTTCAGAGAAGCTAATGAAGCTAAATCTTTAAGACCCTTCCCATACACTCGTCTCTTCCAAGGTCCTGAATGGACCTAGCAATGTGTTCACATGGTCATATTTTTGTAAAATTTGCAAGAGTAATATATTTTAGTTGAATTGATTAGGACTGCTCTTTCTGCTTAGCCTCTGCCTGCTTCCTGCCTGCCCCTCCTCCTTTATCACATCATATTTCTTTTCACGGTGGATGGCAC
Organism: Mustela nigripes; assembly: GCF_022355385.1. NCBI lineage: Eukaryota > Metazoa > Chordata > Mammalia > Carnivora > Mustelidae > Mustela > Mustela nigripes. Next base: position 66,022,973 of record NC_081563.1, read on the forward strand.
TGGAGTGGTCACAAGCATTTTTTGGAATCTAACCTGGAAAAATTAAGTTAGGAGGGTGCATTTGGTTTGAGTTTCACAGTCACTTCTATATATAGTTAATTTCATTCCTGTCTGATTTCAGAAATATTCCTACTACCCTCTGTGTTGACAGTATGCACAAAGGCTCAAGGCTAATCCAATGGTCCTATCACAATACGATGTGTCCTAACATCTTAGCATCCAGAACCAGTGTAAGTAGTAGAAGAAAAACAAGTTTTGATAAACTGGAAGAGGACCAGAACTGATGCAGTTTAGAAAGTTATGCCTGGAGCCCAAGAAAAGAGGTGTTCACTTGGACAAAGTGTTGGTGGAGAGCATGAAGAGAAAGTAACAAATTCAATACGCATAGGAGGCAATGAATTCAATAATGGCTTGGACATAGACAGTGAGAGAGCTAGGTTTCTGGCTCCCATAACGTGATAGGCAGGCAATTGTTTACAAGCAGAGATTCAGAAATTTAAACTCCTTTCATTTTGGGGCTCTGTCATCTTCAAATGTCTTCCAAGGTCACTGTGCTCATCTACATCAAAAGATGGATCAATGATGGATGGAATGTGAAAATGTTTTATTAGACAGGCCTGGAAGTGGCTTCCATTACCATGCTCATTTTCCTTTGAAAAGCTGGGAAATAGAGTCTGGCTGTGTCCAGAAGATAAGAAAATGGGTTTGGTCACTAGTTAGCAGTTTCTACCTCAATGGTGAAGCTAGCAAATGAGTATATTCTTTATTCTAGGAATGGGAGTGTTCCACTGGAAAAGAGAATAATTTTCTTTTCATCCTTTTTGAGGGGGTGTAGAGCATGCTAATGGGGGGGGTACAGAGAGGAGGGCCACAGAGAGAAAGGAAGAGAGACTCTTAAGCAGGCTCCATGCTTAGCGTGGAGCAGGGCTCAATCTCATGACCCTGAGATCATGTCCTGAGCTGACGTCAAGAGTCAGATTCTTAACCAACTGAACCACCCAGGCACCCACTGAGAATAATTTTCTCTCAGATTTACTTTTAGCTTTACTTGGAGCTTCGTTTATTTTTTTCTGTATCCCTTCTCTATTTTTGTTTCTTTTTTAAAAATTTTTTAACAGTTTTATTGATATAATTTATATATCATACAGGTCATCTGTTAAAAGTATACAATTCACTAGCTTTTAGTATATTCACAGATACATTTTCACCTGCTCATATAGAAACCTTGTTTCCTTTAGCTATCATCTTCCTACCCTCTACTCTACCCCTATCCCCCAGCTCTAAATGATCACTAATCTACTTTCTATATCTATTAATTTCCCTATTCTGGGCATTTAATATGAATGGAATTACATAATTTTTCAAGATTCATGCCTGTTGTAGCATGTGGCAGTTTTCCATTCCTTTTTATGGCCACATAATATTCCATCCTCTGGCAACACTCCATTCTGTTTATCCATTCTTTAGCTGATGGACTTCTGGGTTGTTTCCACTTTTTGGTTATTATGAATAATGCTGCTATAAACATTTGTGTACAAGTTTTTGTGTAAGCATATATTTTTATGTCTCCTGGATATAGTATCTCTAATGCTCCTAGTATTCCTGTGACCTGTTATTATTATTCCCCACCTTTTTTTGAAAAAGAGAGAGACAGCATGAGCAGGAAAAGATGCAGAGGGAGAGAAAGAGAGAGAAAATTCCAAACAGGCTCAATGCCCAGCACAGGTATTGATCCACAACCATGAGATCATGACCTGAGCAGAAAGCAAGAGTCAGACACTTAGACTGAGCCACCCAGGCATCCCTGTTATCTTCTTTTGCATAAATGGAAACAGGATTGTGAGGTTATGTTACTTGTGCAAAGTCTCATAACCTGTATAAGGCAGAGCCAGGCCGTATACCTGGACAGGCTGATTCAAATTTGTGATGCTACTTCTCTCTAGATCAGCTCTTCTCAGATGGTTTCTAAGGTTTCCTTTTAAGGATATCTAAGAAATTACACAGAAGTAATAATTGCCATTTAAATATGATCACACACCCAGCCATTTACCTGTCATCTCCCTAAATGTTCACATATTTCCTAAAGTGCATCCAGAAAATACAATTCTTACAAATGTAATAGCCTGCATGGAATTAGCACCACCTCCATATGTTACATCATTTTTTGAGTCACATTTTCTTGCTTTGTCCCAAATTACACTTACCTTTCTTTTTTTTTCTCTTCAAATTTTTATTTAAATTCTAGTTATTGTCCTTCTAATACACAGTGTAGGTAGTTGTTTGGAATGGCAAAGACCATCCCCAGAACATCCATTAACTTAATCATCTTGAGGTAGATCTCTATGCCCTTAAATTTTCTTTGGAATGAAATCAAGATTGCATGTTAGTTCCTTCCGTCCCACACTTCCCCTAGGTTAAAACTGAATTCTCTGAGATCAAGATTTTTGTGTGTGTGGCTTTAACATGAGCTTCACATGCCCTTGCACAAGTCCAACAATTGTTTGTTGATTCATTTTAACCTCTTTTGAGTGTCATCTTCAAAGTGTACCTGTCCTTAGCAATGAAAAAGACCTCCCTATTGTCCTTTCACACAATCCTTAGCATGGAGCTAAATGGCTTTCAGATAGAGGAGTTGACCGGATGAAGAAGACAAAGTAAGTTCTTGTTCCTGAGTGACTTTGCCAAAGTTTTCCTTTTCTCTCTTAGAATGGTACATTTCTATACAAGATGATGGACATTTGACAGATGCAATGTGCAATGTGTCTAATAATTCTTTTGTCTTGGGTTTTCGTAGCAGAGTGGTATATCTTACGATGCTGATAGGCATATTGTTTGCTTTTCGTTTGTTGTGGTGAAGCTTGCCTTCTTGCTTTCCCTCCACCTCGCTCTTTAGGCCTTTTGCATGCATATCATTAACCTAGGTGGGAAGGCAGGTACTGGTTAGGAAACTCTCCCTTAACCTCCCCCATCCTTATTTCCCCCTCAAAATTCTCTATCTCTTTTCTGTAGTATACTTCTTGTGTTCAGGGGTAAGTAGAATCCTTATTTCCACATTTCCATTTATTTATTTTTAAAGAGGGCAAGTCACCTTTTCAATACTTGCTTATTCATTCAATAAATATGTAAGTGTCGGGGCACCTGGGTGGCTCAGTGGGTGAAAGCCTCTGCCTTCGGCTCAGGTCATGATCTCAGGGTCATGGGATGGAACCCCAAGTCAGGTTCTCTGCTCAGCAGGGATCCTGCTTCCCTCTCTCTCTGCCTGCCTCTCTGCCTACTTAAGATCTCTCTCTCTCTCTCTCTGTCAAATGAATAAATAAAATCTTTTTTAAAAAAAGATTTATATGGAGCAGGGGGTGTTTATGATATAGTGTTAAGTAGAAAATAGGAGATACTGTCTCAATCACATAAATATATGTACGGGAAGAAAAAAGTATAACAAATGTTAACTATGCTTATTTCTGGGATAGGATTGAAACAACATTGTATTCTCTTCCCTCTGTTTTCCTATATCTGCAATTTATTACCTTTTTTACAATGAGTTTCATGTCAGATTAAGAAGTTCTTTTTTACTTCTAAAATCCTGATGCCTGGGTGGCTCAGTCAGTTAAGCCTCTGCTTTCCCTTCAGGTCATGATCCCAGAGTTTTGGGATCGAGTCCTATAAGGAACTCTTTGCTCAGCTGGGAGCCTGCTTCTCTCTCTGCCTGTCCCCCCAGCTTGTGCTCTCTATCTCTCTATGGAGCTCCCTCCCTCTCTCTCTCGGAAAAATAAATAAGTAAGATCTTTAAAAAAAAAAAAAAAAAGTTCTTTTTTAAATATTCAAAGCAAAGTCAAGAAAGCCATAGGGGACTTGGGAATATGATAGATAATTACAGCCAGGCATTAAACTAAATTTGGGAGTGGGTTACCAGAATCTTCCATAGGAGTGCCTGTTCAGTAGTATTTTGGTATAGAGTCCACCAGTCCCATTAACTGAGAACTTCAACATTTTAGTGTCCTATATGGAGCCCATGAGATGGGTCCATCAATGTTGATCTGGTAGAACAAAGCCAAAAAAACAGATTTCAGGACAGAGTCAGGCCTGGATGGATGAGGTGGCACAACAAAGCCAAACTTTCTGGAACTGGAGTACCAGGGGAAAAGTCCAAACTTTGGCTATCACAACAACAGAGGTAAGCGGTACCAGACATCAGATAAGTAGATGCAAGAGGCAGAAGCTGCCAGAGCAGTTTGGATTCAAATATTTTAAGTGAGGTTTGGGAGCAAGGATTTAGGTATTGGTCAGTTCACATTAATCTCCTAAAATGGGATTTAGGCTAGTACCTCAGTTAAAAATCTAAGGCATATCTTTTAAACATCTTCAATTTATACCTTAGTGTCAGCAAATCTATGTTAGCCTTTTCCAAGAAAATCATTTTTTTAAATGCCTAGGTTATCTAAATAGTGATAAGGAGAGTTAACATTTACTAAGTACTATTATACGCCATACTCTGTGGTCTAAAGCTGTGCTAGACATTTGATGTGCTTTACAAATATCACCTCATTTTGTGATATGGACATTTTCATCCCATTTGAAAGAGGAAGCAATTGAGCCTCAGAGAAATAAGAAACAGATGCCACACAAGTAGAAAGTGGTAGAGCAAGGTCTATAACCCAGATCAGTTTGCCTCCAAAGCCTGCAGTCCTTACCACCTCATTACTGATCAGTGGCTAATTCTGTATGGCCATTTATATTTTCTGTGCTTCTTTTTTAAAAAAACCTGTTAATAAGCCAAAACCCTGTCTACTAGGGATGAGACTAGTAGATACCATGAACAAGCAAATTACATCAAGATCTTTGGTGCCTTTTAAAGGAATATTACTAATAAAAATTATTACATATTTGAAAGTTATTAAGAGAATAGATCTTAAAAGTTCTCCACAAGAGGAAAAAAAAAAATCTGTAACTGTGTATGGTGACAGATGTTAACTAGACTTTTTGTGATCATTTTGCAACATACATCATTTGTACATCAAATTGTACATCATTTGTACATCAAATCATTTTGCTGTACACCTGAAGCCAATATAACTCTGTATGTCAATTATACTTCAGTATAACAAACAAACAAACAAAACTATGAGAGTTAATTTGGGAAACAAGGAATTCTTAGTACCCTCAAAATCACACCATGGGTCTGGAGATGACTCTTCCACATCTCTAGCCAAGGTAAATAGGGAAGAAGTGAAAAGTTCCTAAAAGGGATGTCTAAGGTCGCTGTGAAAATTAGTCTGGATACACTAAGGATCTAAATGGAGTAAGTAAAGCATTAAACAAGTAAGATTTCTAATTAGAATTGAAAGCACAACACACATAACTCTTATATGATTCTTCTTTGGATCACTGAACTGTACCCCCTTTAGACCAAGTCTCTAAAGGACACAATTAAATATATAAAAATTAAAAAATCTTTATGGTGCAGTAAACATTTCTGTGGCCTGAAGTATAAAATCAGTTGTGCAAGGTTGAGCAATGGATAAAAAGAGTAAATCCTCCTTTGTTTCCTAGAGATTAATGCAGAGCTATTGAATACCAGTTGCAACTTAATAAAGTACACAAGTGCCTTGTTTTTTAATTGTTCAAGATTTGACATGTTTTCTTCTGTTGAGTGAAAGTTCATGCTATTAGCTGTGCAAAAAGCTACAGACCTGCCTGGGTTACTTTACCTTAACAGAAGTAACTGCTCGCACATCAATGGCATATTCTCCATCACTTGTTCTAAATCTAGCAGGCTATTCTGAAAGTAACCATGTGGCTTCAACAAACACCATTAACTTCCTGTTCAGAATAAAGAGAGAAAGAAAGGAGGAAAGAGAGAAATAAAGAAAGGAAGAAAATATAAAAAGAAAGAAAGAATTAGTGCCTTCAGCAGTAATTTTCATCCCCTTCCCAGGAGATGTTTCAAACATTCTGATGAAATTATGAAAAAAAAAAAATGGGAAATAAGTTTTCTGTAAATGTCACAAAATGGCAATGGGGAAGTCTCATAGCAGCCCTTGATCACCTTGGAAGAAGGTGAAATTTTTAAATATATGTTCAAAGGCACCAAGTAAATTTCTGTTTTGTTTTATTTTTTAATGGTCCAAGTGCCAATCTGAAGATTCCATTTTGAAGTTATAGCACTGATATCAAGATATCCTTTTTATTCTGAGTGTACTTAGAAGAAGGTGGGGCAAGTTTCGATATTAAATTCAACTAGAGAATAAATAAAAAACAAAAAATGAAAAATGATGTAATACACAGCTATTTAGCTCTGCCAGATGCTTCTGTAATAAACAAGGGATCTCAGCAAGTCAAATGTATGCCCTATTGTCTTCCCAATAGCTTCAGTTACAAGCTATTTGATGTGGAAGCAAATGTGGGCCCCAGCTCTTGACAGTTTTATAGCCCTTGGTCAAAGTTTTCAACAGTGTTTGGAGCAGGCGTGACTAGGCAGCTAGATTACACATACTGACTTTCCACTTGCAGATACACAATATTTACTTTTCAGGGTGAGCCAGTATACCAGCTAACCAATTAGGCCACAGATTCTTTTCACTTCGTGAAAGCTAAGCAAAGACTGTGAATATAAAAGCCACAGAAATACATTCAGGCTGGACTTTCCTTTAATGTGTCCTCATATAATCTCCCAAAAAAGAATGCCGATGACCAGTAATCTTCTACATCAGAACCACTTGGGTGTAAAAAAATCACAGAGTATCTCTCAAACTGAAAGTTCTAGTTCTGTGGGTTATGAACACCTACATTCAGCAGTAGATAGAACCAAATTTTAGAAACAGAGACAAAGTTTTAAAAGAAACCATGGGTTGTGGGATCCAGCCTCACATTGGCTCCATGCTTACTGGGGAGTCTGCTTGAAGATGCTCTCCCTCTTCTTCTCCCCCCAACTCTCTCTCTCTCTCAAATAAATACATCTTAAAAAAAAAAAAAAAAATTGGATTCCTCTAACATCCCTGTCATTCAGCCTGTAATTCAAGTCCTTCCACAATCAACTGTATAATTTTTAAATCAGTACTTCCTTCAATGAATCCTTTCCTCTAGTCAAAGTGGTCTTCTTACAATATCATGAACATGTGAAATATATTCTTACCTCTCTGCCTCTAATCAAACCATTGCCCCCACCTAGAATGTTGTCATTCCTTCTCCTTCTCTCCTAACCCCACACCCCCATCTATCAACTCAAAAACCCAGCTCCTCCATGATGACTTCTTGGCCACAGGGACTTCTCTCTTCTCTGATCTCCGTTAGCATTAACTGTTTATTTATCCATTTAATACTTATACTGCTGCATGACCATCCTCATATCATTATATAACTTTTTATTTCAACGTGTTTTCCAGTTACCTGTAGGCCACTTCTATTTGAAAATACCATCTTGCAAATTCAAGAAATCTCCCACCATGCCTATATTCTTCTTAAACTTCTATTACTGGCACCATTATTCTTATATTTCATCTAGGCTCAAAACCTTAGATTCACTTTTGAGTCTCCTTACTCTTCCATACTTCCCATATTAAACCAGTCACCAGGGCCTGCAAATTCTAGCACTGCCTTATCTCCTATTACCAACTACTTGCCTTTCCCATTTCCAATGCCAACACCCTTGCTCAGGCCTTTATTTCCTCACCTGGGCTATTTCAAAAGATTTTGTCTTCTCTGTCTCCAGCTTCTCCATCTTCAGTCTAATCTAATCACCTCAGCAAGATTAATCTTCTTATATGTAGGTCTGAATCACATTACTATTCTGAGAAAATACCTCCAATGGTATCTCAAGGCCTACCAAATAAAGTATAAATTCCTCAGTTTGGCATGAACTAGGCATAGTGTCAAGGATGCTGTGGTATGCCACCCAGATCTCCTCTCAGTACCAAAGCATTCTGCTAGCATCCGCCAGATGCTAGCAGTACTGGCTTCTGACAAGTCAGAGTTTAATTCTTCTCCGGAAATTGCCATTGACCAAAAGGAACTGTTTGGCCCAAGGTTTGTTTTCCCCCCAGAGGCAGACCACATTTAATAAATGATTACTATGGGAATACAAAGGCCCAGCCCCCTTGTCTCAATTCAGGACAATTTTATACAGTTACGCCAACTTCTATGTGGCATGTGGGATTAGCTGATCACCCTGCTGCAACTTTATTTTGACTCAACTTGTCCCTCTGTCCTGTTTTGCTTCCCTGACTCCCTCACAAGAGTTAACCCTATAAGCATTTCCCAATAAACTTTTTTTTTTAAGATTTTATTTATTTATTTGACAGAGAGAGATCACAAGTAGGCAGAGAGGCAGGCAGAGAGAGAGGAGGAAGCAGGCTTCCTGTTGAGCAAAGAGCCAGATGCAGGGCTCAATCCCAGGACCCTGGGAACATGATCCAAAGGCAGAGGCTTTAACCCACGGAGCCATCCAGGCGCCCCTCCCAATAAACTTCTTGCACTGAAATCTTTATTTCAGAATTTGTATTCAAGGAACCAACCTAAGACACCCAACCATCATTCTTTCATATCTTTCACTCTTGTCCTTCTTGTATCCTGCATTACAGTCAAACTGAGTGATCTGCCATTCCTCATATATTGCCACTTATTCATTAAAAAAAAAATCTACTGAATATCTAAAATGTTTCAGACTCTATAAGAGGTACTGACTGACCTAAAGAGGTATAGACAAGTAAGCAATCCATAAGAATCAGTATAAACAGTGATTTCCCAGCTAAGACCACAGAAACAGCAAAGGAGAAGCATGTGCTAGATAGGAAACAGCACACTCAAGGTCCTAGAGAAAGAAAACTCACCCGGTGAGTCAGAGAACTGCAAGTGCACTTCAAAATGGCTGAAGCTCGGGGAGCTTGAGTGGTGGTGGCAAGAGGCAAGAGAGGTCAGCAAGGCCAGGACAAAAAAGGTAAGTAGCCTTATTTAGGAAACTGGACATTGTCTTTAGGGCAAATAGAAGATATTAAAGGACTCTAAGGAAAAAAAATACCATGATGGTCATGTTTGTGCTTTAAAAAGGTTTATCTGGCAACACTATAGAGAAAGAATTAGCTGGAGGAAAAATCAAAGGTAGATGCTACTGCAGTATTCAAGCAAAAGATGATGGTGAGCTGACTCAGGAAGTGGCAGTGGAGATGAAGAGACCTGGGCATATTCAGGAAATATTAATAAGCGACAATAAAAAGAGCATGATGTTTAATCATATGGAGAGTGATAGGGAGGGAGGAATCAAAGATTGTGTTTCTGACTTAAGTAACTGGATGTACATTAACCACTGAGACGGGAAACACTGAGGGATGCAGAAGTGGGGAAAAGATGGTGAGTTCAGCTTTGGTCATGCTGGACATAAGGTATTTAAGTAAGAGTTGAATATGCAGGTGTGCACAGCAGATATATAGGTCCAACCTTTAAGAGAAGAACCTGCCTAGAGACACAGACCAGGCATCAGGAGGATTTTATATGGTTATAGAAACCTGGGGGTCAGATTGAAAAAAGCCGTTAGAATAACAGGAGAAAACCTAGTAAAATGTGGTAACACAGAAGCCAAGAAAACTAGATGAAGCAAGTTGTCAAAAAGGCATCAAATACTACTCACGCCAAACAAAATAAAAACCAAAAACAGTGTCCACTGATTGGAAACATCTCTGTGCCTTTGTTCAAACTATTCAAATGACCAAAGAGCGTAGAAATGTTTTCTATCTTTCAAGGATCAGCTCAAATTGATATTTACTGAGTATCATCACATGTTACCTCACTTACTGACTAAGATTTTGAGAGTTAAAACTATCTCTTATGTATCTTGACTTCCTCCTCAGCTCATTAAAATGTGGATGTTGTACATTCAGGAAAAGAGCCAAATTTGAAGAGAAAATTTCTTTTTTTTCCCCCCCCAAAGATTTTATTTACTTATTTGACAGAGAGAGATCACAAGCAGGCAGAGAGGCAGGCAGAGAGAGAGAGAAGAGGAGGAAGCAGGCTCTCTGCCGAGCAGAGAGTCCGACATGGAACTCAATCCCAGGACCCTGAGATCATGACCTGAGCAGCCAGCAGGGGCCCAACCCACTGAGCCACCCAGGCACCCTGAAGAGAAAATTTCATTGCAGAGATTGTATGGATGGGTTGAGCTAGACCACAGATCAGAACTATTGCTTGTCCCTGTCAGGGAGATAGTACAATTAAGCCCATGTCCATGCAGGAAGAGTCATGAAGAAATACCCTTGATTGTTTAGAAAAGAACATGAAGCAGTCTTCAACCTTGTATTCAAACTTAGTGAATAAAATGATGGTGACAAGGCCATCCTACTTTTCCACTGTGACATTAACCTCTTGGACCATTTTAGAGCTAGATCTGGAGCAAAATGTCCACATCCAGACCCTAACTGACCCTCACCCCACAGAGAGGCCATGAGCAGCCACTGATAAGCAGGCATTCATCCATCATCTGACTGTTCATTTTTCTGAAGTGTAAACATCTAAAAAGGAAGGCCCATTTGAATAGGTACAACTGCCAACTTCACTTACCCCTTCATATTTAACGAGCCTATTTTGTTTTATGGTTGCTTCAAAATTGCTGACGGAAAAGAGGCAGCTATGAATGGAAAACATGAAACAACTTGCTGAGCCCTCACTGTGAGCTTGATGGCTTGCCTCATCATGCCCTCATAGACCTACACTTCCATGATTTCCTTAATTCTCTTCAAATTCAAAGAGAAGAATTCTCCCTCTCCTCCACAGTGTTGACATGAAAGAATATTTCAAAGCAGCTTGAGGGAGAGGCAGGCACCAACACAGTAACAGTTAACATGATAATAAGCGGTACATTTTTGGAGACGTTCAGCCCAGACCTCCAGAATTCGCTGTACAGCTACAGGGCCAGGAGTCAATCTGCCCTTCCCCTCTCCCTGCCTAAGCAACATTCCTCTTAGGTTCTCAAGAGGCCTTGGCATTTAGAACATTAACAAATATTGACTCAACACCCAGAAGAGTAGCTTGAAAATGGTGGGTCCTTGATTGTGGTGACACTCAACAATTGTAACAAATAGTCCTTTAAGCCACAGAGTTTTATAAATGGAGAGAAGACAGAGTAGTAAAGATGAAAGTTAAAGGTAAAAATTTCCAGCAGCTTCTATCTGGAATGTTACCTAAAGAAACTTCAGCTCTGACAGATAGCCTCTCCTTTGCTGTCCTGCCCTCCACTCCCTTGTGGTGGATTCAATAAACTTCCTCCTCCTTAGAAGAAAGGCAGGCAGGCAGAGAAAGAAAGAAAGAAAGAAAGAAAGAAAGAAAGAAAGAAAGAAAGAAAGAAAGAAAGAAAGAAAGAAAGAAAGA
>NC_081563.1:66034421-66084672 GCF_022355385.1 Mustela nigripes
AAAAAAAAAAAAAAAGAAAGGAAAGAAAGAAATGAAGGAAGGAAGAAGGAGGAAGGGAGAGAGAGGGAAGGAAGGAAGGAGAAAGAAAGAAGTAGAGAGAAAGAGGGGGCAGGAGGGTGGGAGGAAGGAAGAGAGGAAGGAAGAAAGGAAAAAAAGAAAAGAAACTTCAGTAAGAAGCTAGTAAATGCCGATGAACATTAAGTACTGAAGGTGTTTGGGTGATTCCCTCTTTATATCATCATTTTGTCATTTAATACTCATACTATATTGCATACTTCACTTCTGGATGCTTTTACCCCTTAGACTGTGGTTTCCATTCACAAACCTGAGTGGGTTAAAAAGAGATGATCCACTCTACACTGGACCATCTTATAAGTGCCCAAGGATGCAAGACATCATTAAAGTGATGTATAAAGAGAGCATTTCAGACAAGGGGTCGTGTATTACAGATCTAAAGCTTAGGAAGGAAATTAGGGAGTTAGTCCAATGCCACAATTTCACATGACTGAAAAAAAATTTAAACAAGCCAAGATACAGGAGGAAGTTCTTTATCAAAGTCACATAGTTATAAATACCTTCTCATAATTTTTTTTAAAGATTTTATTTATTTATCTGACAGAGAGAGAGAGGGAAAGCACAGCAGGAGAGGGAGAGGGAGAAGCAGGCTCCCCGCTGAGCAGAGAGCCCTATGCGGGGCTTGATCCCAGGACCCTGGGATCATGACCGGAGCCGAAGGCAGATGCTCAACCCACTGAGCCACCCAGGTGCCCCACCTTCTCATAATTTTTATTCTTTGTGTGTTCCTACTGCTTTAATAGGATAGATTCCTATCCCAATATAATAGTATGCTATATTTTTTAATCTTAGCAACCGATCACACACACACACACACACACACACACACACACACACTCACAGAGCTGTCTAGAACTCCCTCATGAAGATCAATTAGACATAGAAAATGATATAGATAGGAAAGAATATTCTCCAAACACCAACTATATATTAAACTGAGAAGTCTATTTGTAATAGGCCAGAAAATTCTCTCCTGTAGCTAATAATAATAATAGTAGTAATAAGAAACAACAACAGGTAGGATTTTTAGATCCATTGAGTTAATAATAATATTAACAATAACAACAATAACAACAGGTAGAAATTTTTAGATGTATTAACACATCTAATCTGAGAACAGTTATGAGGTAAGACTATTATGATCCCCATTTTAGAAGTGAAGAACCCAGGACTGGAAGAGGTTAAGTAATTTTCCCACTTGTTCACATGTCCTATAGCTAATAAATGAGAAAGAAAGAATTTCTAAGCCTAAACTGTCAGGTTCCAGAGCCTGCCCTCTTGACCATTACTCCATATTGACTAAGCTTAATATACACAACCATAAACAATATGCATGAGACTGATTTATAAATGCTTTCCCAGAACTTAAAAATAAGAGTTTCATTCTATACACAAAATTTTAGATTTTTCTTTTTTTTTTAAGATTTCTATTTATTTATTTGGTAGAGAGCGAAAAACATGAGCAGAAGGGAGGGGCAGGGGGAGAAGGTGACTCCCTGCTAAGAAGAGAGCCCTACATGGGGCTTGATGCCAGGACCCTGATATCAGGACCTCAGCTAAAGACAGATATTTAACTGTCTGAGCCACCCCATGCCTCTAAGTTTTTCTTCTTTTTATAGTATATCTTGGAACAGTTGATCTAAAACAGAATAATTCAATGCTCATAATTCTCATGCGGCCTCTCCACATTTAATTTTGCCAGATAATTTTATGATAAATTAATGTAAGACTACATCCAGTTTAAGAATTATAGCTATGCACTTATTTTAATATTTCTCAAGAATTTTAATTTTTTCTCTGTAAGATTGCTCTTTTTGATGAAACATTTAGCATCTGTATTTTTTAGTCATCTCATCACTTTTTCTAGTTAGCTCTCATAACTTATCAGGGGAAATTATACTTGGTTTGGGAACAACCCTTGAAGATTATAAATTATAGATTACTTTCCTTTAAGAATAAATGAAGATTTCCAATAATTACTACCCATTTGGGAAATTAACTATAACCTCAGGTAAACACTTTTTGAAATAAATCTGAATTTTTTTTGAATGATCATGATAGGCAACAACTTCTTGTATTTTAAGCTGTTCAAAATTTTCTAAACTGTCAAATTATAAATCACTGTCATAAATTACAAATTAAACTCACTACCAAATTATAAAATAACGTAATCAAGTAATTATAATTCAATAGAATTTATTAAGTGAGTGTAATATGAACTAAATAATCAGTAGCCATCCCAAACAAGTATTCATATTATTTATAGGCAGAAATAAAAGGGTTACTTATGGACTAAATGTGAAAAGTCAACCTTTTCCTAGCTATTCCTTTCCAAGTAGCATATTGACCCCAACAGTTAGTTTTTTACTCACCTTAAAATAAGATAAAGTAAAAATCTGATTTGAAAAGAATGAAAACTAAGCATGCCTATCATGAACAGGACCTCATATTAAATGCTGATAAGATTTACTTAAAAATGCAAAAACAGGTCCAAAATAATTTTATCCACTTCTTTATCTTATCATTTTCACTCTGGGCTGTACTGACCACATTTTTACAGATAAAGATATACCAAAGTAATTTAAGTAAAGAAGGTAAAGATTTATATACTGAAAACTACAAAACATCAAGGAAAGACATCAAACAAGACACAAACAAATGGAAAAACATCTTGTGCTCATGGATTAGAAGACTTAATACTAAAATGAGCTACAGATTCAATGCAACCCCTATCGAAATCCATAAGCCCTTTTTTACAGAAATATAAAAAATAATTCTACAACTCATATGAAACTACAAAAGACCATAAATAGTCAAATAAATCCTTTGAAAGGAGAACAAAGCTGGAAGCATCACATTTTCTGATTTCAAAATATGTTATGAAGCTATCATAGGCAAAACACTATGGTACTAGCATAAAGACAGTTATATAGACCAATAAAACAGAATAGATCCCAGACATAAATCCACAAACATACAGCCAGTTGATCTTTGACAAGGGTGCCAAGAATACACAATGTGAAATGATAGTTTCTTCAACAAACGCTGTTCACAAAACTGGATATCCATGCATAAAATAATAAAATTGGATCCTTATCTTATATCATAGAGAAAAATCAGCTTAAACCTAAGACCTAAAACTGTAATACTCCCAGAAGAAAACATAAAAGAAAATCTTCATGATATTGGTATTAGCAATTATTTCATAAATATAACACCAAAAGCACAGGCAATAAAAACAAAAATAAACAAGTGGGACTAATTACATCAAACTAAAAGCCTTTTGCATAGCAAAGGAGATAATCAACACAGGAACAGGCAGCCCACAGAATGGAAGGAAATATCTGCAACGAATGTATCCGATAAGGGATTAATCTCCAAAATATATAGAGAGAATTCCTATAATTCAATAGCAAAAAAAAAAAACTAATAATTTTATTTCAAAAATGGGCTAAGGACTTGAATAAAAATTTCGTCAAAGAATACATACAAATGGTCAATGGGTGTATGGAAAAAATGTTCATTATTAATTATTAAATGTTCATCATTAATTATTGGGGAAAATGCACATCAAAACTATAATGAGATGTCACTTTATACCTGTCAGAATCACTATTATGAAAAAAGAAACAAGCAAATAAAACAAGTGTTGGAGAAGATGCATAGAAATTGGAACCTTTAGAAACAGTCAACAAAACCAAGACAACTGAAGGAATGGGAGAAGATATTCGCAAATGATGTATCAGATAAAGGGCTAGTATCCAAAATCTATAAAGAACTTATCAAACTCAACACCCAAAGAACAAATAGTCCAATCAAGAAATGGACAGAAGACATGAACAAACATTTCTGCAAAGAAGACATCCAGATGGCCAACAGACACATGAAAAAGTGCTCCATATCACTCGGCATCAGGGAAATACAAATCAAAACCACAATGAGATACCACCTCACACCAGTCAGAATGGTTAAAATTAACAAGTCAGGAAATGATAGATGCTGGTGAGGATGTGGAGAAAGGGGAACCCTCCTACACTATTGGTGGGAATGCAAGCTGGTGCAACCACTCTGGAAAACAGCATGGAGGCTCCTCAAAAAGTTGAAAATAGAGCTGCCTTATGACCCAGCAGTCACACTACTGGGTATTTACCCTAAAGATACAAATGTAGTGATCCGAAGGAGTACATGCACCTAAATGTTTATAGCAGCAATGTCTACAATAACCAAACTATGGAAAGAACCTAGATGCCCATCAACACATGAATGGATAAAGAAGAAGTGGTATGTATATACCATGGAATACTCAGCAGCCATCAAAAGAAATGAAATCTTGCCATTTGCAACGACATGGATGGAAAGAGAGGGTATTATGTTGAGCGAAATAAGTCAATCAGAGAAAGACAATTATCATATTATCTCTCTTATATGAGGAATTTGAGAGGCAGGGTGGGGGGGTGGGGGGCAGGGAAGGAAAAAATGAAACAAGATGGGATTGGGAGGGAGACAAACCATAAGAGACTCTTAATCTCACAAAACAAATTAAAAGTTGCTGGGGCAAGGGGGTGGGGTAGGGAGAGGGTGGTTGGGTTTGGACATTGGGAGGGTATGTGCTATGGTGAGTGCTGTGAAATGTGTAAGCCTGATAATTCACAGATCTGTACCCCTGGTGCAAATAATACATTATATGCTAATAAAAAATTAATTAAAATAATGAAAAAGAAAGAAATTGGAACCTTTAAACACAAATGCAAATGCAAAATGGTACAGCTGCTATGAAAAATACAATGGAGGTTCCTCAAAAAATTAAAAATAGAACTACCATATGATTCAATAATGCCACTTCTGAATTTATATAAAAAAAATTAAAATTAAGATCTCAAAGAGGTATGAGCACTCCTATATTTATTAAAGCACCATTCGCAATAACTAAGAGGTAGAAACAACCAATGTCATTGACAAATAAATGGATAAAAAATATGGTATACAATGGAGTACTATTCAGTCTTGAGTAAAAAAAGAAATTCTGTAATATTTGACAATACAGATGGACCCTGAAGACATGATGCTAAGTGAAATAAGCCAGACACAGAAAGACAAATACTATACAATTCTACTTGTATGAGATATATAAATAAGTCAAATTCATGAAATCAAAGATTGAAATGGTGGTTACCAGGGGATAGGGAAAGGGTGAAATAAGTTATTAATCAACAAACATAAAATTTCAGTTAAGTAAAATGAATAAGCTCTAGATATCTGCTCTACAATATTGTGTCTATATTCAACAATAATGTATTGTACACTTAAAATTTGTTAAGTATATAGATCTCATGTTAAGTGTCCCAACCACAAAAAATTTTTTAAAAAAGAAAACATGTCTCAGTTTTAAATATTTGAGGTCGGGGCACCTGGGTGGCTCAGTGGGTTAAAACCTCTGCCTTGGCTCAGGTCATGATCTCAGGGTCCTGGGATTGAGCCCCACATAGGGCTCTCTGCTCAGCAGGGAGCCTGCTTTGTCCTCTCTGTCTCTCTGCTTGCCTCTCTGCCTACTTGTGATCTCTACCTGTCAAATAAATAAATAAAATCTTTTTAAAAATAAAATAAATATTTGAGGTCCTCTAATAATTTGTGCAATGCTTAGTGTAACATCTAAATAAATATTTTGACATGAAAGTCTGAATACCTCGCCCCACAAAGCATCATCCTACCCCCAAAGAATTTCAGTGGCTTCCCACTATTTCTAGAGGTAAAGACAAAAATCATCTATAACAGGACCTTTGAGTCTCTGAATGATCTGGCCTCTGCTGCCCAACCTTGTGTTACCCACCACCACACACCACTGCTGCCCATCCTCACTTTATTCCCACTACACTAGCTCTCTCTGTGTTCCTCCTGTCACAGAGTTCTCAAACTTGGACCCTGGCCCTAGGGAACTGCTCACCTCACTCTCAAACCAACATCTGTTCTTCCTTCAGACCTCTTCCCATCTCACAACTATGTCACACCCACCTATTTAATGTTCCAATAGTTCCATGTATCCCCTTTTCTTTAGCATTTATTCTTGATACAATTTTAAACCTATTTCTGTGATTATGTGATTATTGCCTGTTTTCCTCTGCCCTGGATGCTATACTGTATGAAGGTAGGAGTCTTATGTCTGGCTTTACTCACCCTGGTTCACCACTGAACAACAGTGTGCCTGGAATAGAGTAGGTGCACTATGTAACAAATATTATTTTGACTCAACAAAATGAGTAGATTTGAATTTATGCTCACCACTTGTGACATAATTTTGCAGTATTTCTTTTTAGTAGCTCCCATACGGGGCGGGTTTCCATATGGGCAGCAGCTTTCTCACTCCAAATAAAGATCTCAACCCAAAGGAGGGCTTATAATGCTACCTATATCAATGACCTCTAGTGCCCCTGAGAGGATTTAAAATTACCAACAGTTTGGGAGAGCCAAGGTGGACAGAGAAAGACCTGTTAACTGCATTAGAAGTTCAACCTTCTACAGTGTGCCTTGTGAGTTAATCTCCTCTCAGATAATAAAAGGATTTCAGGCTATCTAACAATATTGATTTTTTTGGCTTCTCTGAAAAGAGCCAACTTTTTTATGGCTTGGAAATTTTTTTGTCTGTTTGTTTTTCAGCTTAGCATAACTTAACTTCAAACTATAATATTTAAGTTGGAGAAGCTAAATGCACAAAAAGAGTGTACCTGATACATTAACCCCAGGAGCATCTCTTCATAGAATCATGGCATCCTAAGGTTGGAATGGACCTAAGAGAGATCATAACCCATTCCCTTCATGCTCGCAACTCCGAGTCATTCTGTGCCTCTCACTGGTGTGTTCTTAGGAGCCAGGGCAATCTGTTCCACATAGTTTGAGGGGATTTGGAGCAGAACTTCATGAAATTTCTGTGATGAAAGAGCAAAGAAAGTTGTGTCTCTACAGAAAGAGCTAGAGAAATTGGAAGGGGGGGTACAGAAAAAGGGGGGTATGTGGAAATGGGACTTGGGGAATGAATAACAGGAAAAGGAAGAACTAGAGAAAATAGAGAAAATGAAAAAACAATAAAAACCAAATTCTGGAAACATGCACAAATTGAGATAGCCCAGGATATGAGTCAGAAGAGGCTTGCTTAAAAAAAAAAAAAAAAAAAGACAACCAAAGAAAAATAAGGAAAATTAGAATGGCTTTGCTGTTTTTGTTATTATTCTCTTACAAACGGAAGCTTACAGTTACCAAACAAGGTAAAAATTAGAGATGTTATAATGTACTGTATATCTGGGGATAATTTTTTTTAGATAAAATATAGTAGTCTGAGGATATATGCAAACCAGATAAAAAGATTCAAGATGCTAAATAAAGCACACCTTACATTTGTTTTTAAAGAGATTACATTGAGCAGCTAAGAAATGTTTAATTTTTCCTGCTCTTCACCAACTTCCTCACAGTGTGTTCACCCACACACCCTCATGTTAACGGCACATAAACTTTCATAAAAATCAGTAATAAAAAATATATGAGCACAGAAGTTTTCTGATACTGGCAAGACTCCAATCCACCTAGAGTCCTGGGCCTGCTCCACTAATATTAAGAAGCCAGTTTTTCTCAGGTCAGGAATGGGGAGGGTGCTACCAGCCTTAATTTGTATATACTCATGTCCTCTCTGTAAGGAGCAAGATGTCTCCAACAGATTACTTCAGAGTTGTCATATGAGATACTGCTGCAAGGTGTATAAAGTTCTCCTTGACTAACCAGTTTTCAACCAAGCAGTGACTGAAGGATCAGAATATTTGGAAAATCTGGCTTAATGTATCTGTGACCCACAGCAGCGTGAGGAAAGGATGTATCACTGCATGGGTGTAACATCTGTAGTAGGGAAACCATCTCTTAGGACAAGAAACTTATATGCAATACAGGACACTCTGCACCTGAGGTAGATCTAATGCTCATCAACAATAAAGCAAATAGACATTATCTAAAAAAAAAAAAAAAAAAAAAAAAAAAAACACTTTAAAAAGGGGAAAAGCTGCAGATCATATACAATCATCTTAGCCGGAGGGGGGGGGGGGGGGGTCAAAAAAGGAGACACAGTAACTCCCTTTCTGCCAAAGACTAACTCCCTGGGAGGGGCTCCCAGAGCAGTCTTCAAGTCTGTTGACTTGTTTTTTCAAGCCCTTAATGTAACTTGCAGCTACATTGGTTTGTTTTGTTGTTGTGACATGGTCTCCATAGATGTGCATTGAAATTGTGCCCAGCTGCACTGAAGCCAAGAACCATGCAATCTGGAGGGTTGTGCAAGCAAGATTACAAGGCTCCAAGGTATCCAGTGTCTGAGCTGCTCATCTCTTCCGCTTACCTCGAAGTTTGGCGTGTCCAACTGGGGCAACGAATGCTGCAATGGGACCGGATCCAATTGCTTTAAGATAGTGACTACATTTTCAGAGAAGAAACAGAGATTTATCTTGACATAGGGCTTTATTTGCATGTCTATGGGAATGGTCAGTGACTACCAGGACCAGTTTAAGTGCCCGATTATTTTTAGTTGCCCCCTTTCCTTTTTCTAGGTAGCCCAGTTTGGTAATTTTTACTCCTCTCAGGAGTCCGTTACCCTCATGTTTTCTTCATCTCCCATCCCTCTCAAGAAATAACTTGATCAGCTCATTCACATAAGACTTAGCAAATAAAAATACAGGACATCCAGTTAAATTTTAATTTCAGAAAAACCACAAATAATTTTTAGTATAACTGTATCCTATGGAACATTTGGAACCTACTTATAGTAAAATTATACTTACACTAGCCATTGTTTATTTGAAATTCAAATTTAACTGGTTGTCCTGCATTTTATGTAGCAACTCTATAGTGAAGAGTAAATGACTTGTATATCTTCATTTCTCCCAAGGATACTGACTTAATTTTAACTTTGGGTCAAAATTCCATAGTTTAAACTAATTAATAATTAGGATTTTTAGCAACAAACTAGAAAAAGAGATATATGAAATGTGGCAAGCAATCACTTATTATGCCCAGCCTTGAGGAGTTATCTTTTTTGAAATTGGAAAAGATTATAATTCAGAGACAGAAAGCATAGCATAGCTTGATTCTTATCCTCTTGAGCTTAAGGCTACTGATAAACATTTAGTTCAAATCAGACAATATGATTATTTATGTTAATTGGTGGTCTATTCTTCCAGACTTCAAATATACAAGCCCCCCTCCCCCAAATATCTATTCCCATAGCATCTTGTGTAGCTAGAGATACAGGTGGTGTTAGTTGAGTATCCTAGGACCCCAGCTCACATTCCATCACTGAAGACTTTTTACATGTCATGTCTATTGACAAAGCCAAGTATGAAATACATACTCTTCAAGTCCTCAGAAAACCTATAGTCAGGGTCAGGGAAAAAGAAGATTTTTGAAAAGAATGGTAATCAAAGAGAAAATAGAGAGGATAATGGAGTAAAAGAAAGAAAATTAACTTGATCTAAAAAAAAACGTAAATAAGGGGTGAAGAGGATACCGGGGACAACCCAATGAGGTAGAATAGGTGGTTGCATAGTGGTGTGAGTAAAGGATCTCCAAGAAGAACCCTACAGATGAACTCATTTAACATCCACTCCAACTTCCTTCTGGAATGCCTTCCTGTGTATTACGGGAAGCTGGAAAATTAAAACTGCTTTCTGCTTTTTTCCATGGCTTCCTTGATACTAGGGTTCTAGGTAAAACGTAGGCCCCATCATCAGATTCACTTTCAGAATGTGAATGGAGGCTTTTAAACAAGAGAGAGGCTGGACATGAGGCCTCATCCTGCAGATGGAGAGCTAACTCCCCAGTTTAGGAAAAGTGACTTGCCCACCACAGCTTCTCCATTTGACAGGCAGCCTCCAGATCAAGGTAAGCACAGCTGTTCCTTTGATGGCTCAGTGGTGGTGTGGCTTTGGGATTCATTTCTGGAAGCTCAACAGCATAGAGTTTGTTTCTTCAGCCCACAGAACAGTTCTGTAGAATACTGAATACCCTGTCATTAATACATTTCACCTTAATGTAGCGAGAGCAGGGTCTGTGCTCTGCAACTGAACACTAACTGATACAAGCTGCCACTCCCAAAATATCTTTTTCACTAACCTAATGGCTCTCAACAGGGAATAATTATGTCCCCTGCCTAGAGGATACTTGGCCATGTTTGGAGACATTTTGGTTATAACAACTGGAAGGCGAGGATACTATTCACATCTAGTGGGTAGAGGTCAGAGATGTTACTAAATGTCCAGCAATGCACAGAGCAGCCCCCACAACAAAGACCAGTCTAGTCCAAACTGTCAGTAGTGCTGAGATTGAGAAAACCTTCCCTAGCCCAGCATCCCATTGTAAAATTGATCATTAAAAAGGCAGTATTTGGGGCACCTGGGTGGTTCAGTTGGTTAAGCATCCAACTCTTGATTTTGGTTCAGGCCATGATCTCAGGGTCCTGGGATGGAGTCCCACATCAAACTCTGTGCTCAGGGGCACCTGGGTGGCTCAGTGGGTTGAGCCACTGCCTTCGGCTCGGGTCGTGATCTCGGGGTGCTGGGATTGAGTTCCGCATCGGGCTCTCTGCTCAGCGGGGAGCCTGCTTCCCTCTGTCTCTCTCTGCCTGCCTCTCCATCTACTTGTGATTTCTCTGTGTCAAATAAATAAATAAATAAATAAAATCTTTAAAAAAAAAAAACTCTGTGCTCAGCACAGTCTGCTTGGGATTCTCTCTCTCCCTGTCCCTCTGCCCCTCCCCTTGCTTGTGCTCTCTATATCTCTCTAAAATAAATAAATAAAATCCTTTTTTCTAAGGCAAAATTTGTAATATTTTGGTTTAAAAAGTAACTTTTTCATAGTGCAAAAAGACTCAAAAAACAACAGGTAAATTTTTGCTCTCATACAATATAGTAATAAAAATTATATTCTTGGGGCACCTAGGTGGCTCAGTGGGTTAAGCCTCGGCCATCAGCTCAGGTCTTAATCTCAGGGTCCTGGGATCAAGCCCCACATTGGGCTCTCTGCTCAGCGGGGGGCTTACTTCTCCCTCCTCTCTGCCTTTCTCCCTCTCTCTCTGCCTGCCTCTCTGCCTACTTGTGATCCCTCTCTGTCAACTAAACAAATAAAATCTTTTTTAAAATGTTATTCTCTATTCTATGATTTTCAGATATTAATGTTTCTGAAAGCATGCCATGACCTAAAATTAAGGTGTGCTTTTAATGTAGTGGGTTTTTTTCTTCTTCTTTTTTCTTTTTAATAAAAAAGCTGTTTTGTTTTATTTTTAAGGCTGTTATTAAATCTATGGTATATGTTACAACTTAACATGTCATGGCTATTGACAAAGCAAAATATGAAATATATATTCTTCAAGTCCTCAGAAAACCTATAGTCAGGGTCACGGAAAAAAAAGACTTGTAAAAAAATAGTAATCAAAGAGAAAACAGGGAGGAGAATGGAGTAAAAGAAAGAAGAAAATTAACTCTATCTAGAAAAAGGTAAATGAGGAATGAAGAGGAAACCTGAGCCAATTCAATAACCTGGAATAAATAGCCACCTAGTGAAGTTCTTGCCTAGTTCCTAAAATCAAGGAACAAGGATAATGGAACCTGAGAGCAAGTTTGCCAAACTGTACATGTAAGAGCATCACTAACAGTGGGCAAGGGGTACCGGAGCCTCAACCCCAACTGCACAATAGAATCCCTGCAGTGCTTTTCATTGGTATGGGTGTGAGGTCCAGACATCAGTGTTTTTTCAGTGCTGTTTGCAACCAGGTCAAGAATCACTAATTTCAGGGCACTTCAGTGGCTCAACTGGTTAAGCATCTAACTCTTGGTTTTGGCTCAGATCATGAACTTGGGGTCATGAGATCAAGCCCTGCATTGGGCTCCATGCTCAGTGTGGAGTCTGCTTGAAATTCTCTCCCTTTGTCTCTATCCCTCCCCCTGCTTACAGTCTCTCTCTCTCTCTAAAATAAATTAAATATTTTTTAAAAAGAACCTCTAGACAAATTAAGGGAGGAGTCAAGATGGCGGAGAAGTAGCAGGCTGAGACTACATCAGGTAGCAGAAGATCAGTTAGACAGCTTATCTAAACATTGCAAACACCTGCAAATCCAATGGGAGATCGAAGAGAAGAACAGCAATTCTAGAAACATAAAATCAACCACTTTCTGAAAGGTAGGACTGGCAGAGAAATGAATCCGAAGCAACAGGAAGATAGACCGCAGAGGGAGAGGCCGGCTCCCAGCAAGCCACGAGCAACAGAGCACTAAATCAGAACTTTTAAAAGTCTGCTCCCGAGAGGGATATCACTCCAGAGGCTAAATCGGAGTGAAGCCTACATGGGGTCAGCGTGACCCCAGGTCCCACCGGGTCATGGAAGGATCGGGGGTGTCTGAGTGTTGCAGAGCTTGCAAGTATTAGAACGGGGAAGCCGGCTACAGAG
This sequence comes from Mustela nigripes, assembly GCF_022355385.1. Taxonomy (NCBI): domain Eukaryota; kingdom Metazoa; phylum Chordata; class Mammalia; order Carnivora; family Mustelidae; genus Mustela; species Mustela nigripes. Next base: position 66,046,962 of record NC_081563.1, read on the forward strand.
ACAGAGCCAAGGAGTGAGCTCTCAGCTCGGGGTTACCGTGAACCAGTCGCAGGCTGGGTGAGCTCGGAGTGCAGCTGGAGGCCAGGGAGACGGCAGCAGTTGGGTGCTATTCTCTGTGGGTGTACTGAGGAGTGGGGCCCCGAGTCCTTGGGTCCTCCAGGCCAGAGACTGGAGGCTGCCATTTTCACTCTCGTCTTCCGGAACTCTACGAAAAGCATTCAGGGAACAAAAGCTCCCAAAAGCAAACCAAGCGGATTACTCAGCGTGGCCCATGGTAAGGGTGGTGCAATTCCGCCTGGGGCAAAGACAGTTGAGAATCACTACAACAGGTCCCTCCCCAAAAAGATCAACAAAATCCAGCCAGGACCAAATTCACCTACCAAGGAGTACAGGTTCAATACCAAGGAAAGCAGCAGAATTCCAGAGGAGGAGAAAGAAAAGCACAGAACTCATGGCTTTCTCCCCATGGTTCTTTAGTCTTACAGTTAATTTAATTTTTTTCTTTCACTTTTTTTTTCTTCTGCTGCTAAATTTTTTTTAACTTTTACCCTTTTCTTTTTTAACTTTTTTAACTAGTTTATCTAATATATATATATATTTAATTTTTTTTCTTTATTTGTTTTCCTTCTTTAATTCTTTCTTTTTATTTTTTTCTGAACCTCTTTTTATCCCCTTTCTCTCCCCCCCCCCACGACTTGGGGTCTCTTCTGATTTGGTTAAAGTGTATTTTCCTGGGGTCCTTGCCACCCTTTTAGTATTTTACTTGCTCCTTCATATACTCTTATCTGGACAAAATGACAAGGCAGAAAAATTCACCACAAAAAAAGAACAAGAGGCAGTACTGAAGGCTAGGGACCTAATCAATACGGACGTTGGTAATATGTCAGATCTAGAGTTCAAAAATGATTCTCAAGGTTCTAGCCGGGCTCAAAAAAGGCATGGAAGATATTAGAGAAATCCTCTCGGGAGATATAAAAGTCCTTTCTGGAGAAATAAAAGAACTAAATCTAACCAAGTTGAAATAAAAAAAAGCTATTAATGAGGTACAATCAAAAATTGAGGCTCTCACTGCTAGGATAAATGAGGCAAAAGAAAGAATTAGTGATATAGAAGACCAAATGACAGAGAATAAAGAAGCTGAGCAAAAGAGAGACAAATAGCTACTGACCACAAGGGGAGAATTTGAGAGATAAGTGACACGATAAAACGAAACAACTTTAGAATAATTGGGATTCCAAAAGAAGAAGAAAGAGAGAAGGGAGCAGAAGGTATATTGGAGAGAATTATTGGAGAGTTTCCCTAATAAGGCAAAGGGAACAGGCATCAAAATACAGGAGGTGCAGAGAACCCCCTTCAAAATCAATAAGAATAGGTCCACACCCCGCCACCTAATAGTAAAATTTACAAGTCTTAGTGACAAAGAGAAGATCCTGAAAGCAGCCCAGGAAAAGAAGTCTGTAACCTACAATGGTAAAAACATTATATTGGCAACAGACTTATCCACAGAGACCTGGCAGGCCGAAAGAGCTGGCATGATATATTCAGAGCACTAAATGAGAAAAACATGCAGCCAAGAATACTATATCCAGCTAGGTTATCATTGAAAATACAAGGAGAGATAAAAACCTTCCAGGACAAACAAAAACTGAAAGTATTTGCAAACACCAAACAGCTCTACAGGAAATATTGAAAGGGGTCCTCTAAGCAAAGAGAGAGCCTAAAAGTAGTAGATCAGAAAGGAATAGAGACAATATACAGTAACAGTCACCTTACAGGCAACACAATGGCACTAAATTCATATCTCTCAATAGTTACCCTGAATGTTAATGGGCTAAATGCCCCCCAATCAAAAGACACAGCGTATCAGAATGGATTAAAAAAAAAAACCCATCTATATGTTGCCTACAAGAAATTCATTTTAGACCTGATGACACCTCCAGATTTAAAGTGAGGGGGTGGAAAACAATTTACCATGCTAATGGACATCAGAAGAAAGCAGGGGTGGCAATCCTTTTATCAGATCGAATCGATTTTAAGCTAAAGATTATAATAAGAGATGAGGAAGGACACTATATCATACTCAAAGGATCTGTCCAACAAGAAGATCTAGCAATTTTAAGTATCTATGCCCCTAACATGGGAGCAGCCAACTATATAAACCAATTAATAACAAAATCAAAGAAACACATCAACAATAATACAATAATAGTAGGGGACTTTAACACTCCCCTCACTGAAATGGACAGATCATCCAAGCAAAAGATCAACAAGGGAATAAAGGCCTTAAATGACACACTGGACCAGATGGACATCGCAGATATATTCAGAACATTTCATCCCAAAGCAACAGAATACACATTCTTCTCTAGTGCACATGGAACATTCTCCAGAATAAATCACATCCTCGGTCCTAAATCAGGTCTCAACCGGTATCAAAAGATTGGGATCATTCCCTGCATATTTTCAGACCACAATGCTCTGAAGCTAGAACTCAATCACAAGAGGAAATTTGGAAAGAACACAAATACATGGAGATTAAACAGCATCCTTCTAAAGAATGAATGGATCAACCAGGAAATTAAAGAAGAATTGAAAACATTCATGGAAACAAATGATAATGAAAACACAATGGTTCAAAATCTGTGGGACACAACAAAGGCAGTCCTGAGAGAAAAATATATAGCAGTACAAGCCTTTATCAAGAAACAAGAAAGGTCTCAAGTACACAACCTAACCCTACACCTAAAGGAGTTGGAGAAAGAACAAGAAGGAAACCCTTAACCCAGCACGAGAAGAGAAATCATAAAGATCAGAGCAGAAATCAATGAAATAGAAACCAAAAAAACAATAGAACAAATGAACGAAACTAGGAGCTGGTTCTTTGAAAGAATTAATAAGATTGATAAACCCCTGGCCAGACTTACCAAAAAGAAAAGAGAAAGGAACCAAATAAATAAAATCATGAATGAAAGAGGAGAGATCACAACTAACACCAAAGAATTACAGACAATTATAAGAACATACTATGAGCAACTCTATGCCAACAAATTTGACAATCTGGAAGAAATGGATGCATTCCTAGAGACATATAAACTACCACAACTGAACCAGGAAGAAACAGAAAATCTGAACAGACCCATAACCAGTAAGGAGATTGAAACAGTCATCAAAAATGTCCAAACAAACAAAAGCCCAGGGCCAGACGGCTTCCAAGGGGAATTCTACCAAACATTTAAAGAAGAACTAATTCCTATTCTCCTGAAACTGTTCCAAAAAATAGAAATGGAAGGAAAACGTCCAAACTCATTTTATGAGGCCAGCATCACCTTGATCCCAAAACCAGACAAGGATCCCATCAAAAAAGAGAACTACAAACCAATATCCATGAAGAACACAGACGTGAAAATTCTCACCAAAATACTAGCCAATAGGATTCAACAGTACATTAAAAGGATTATTCACCACAACCAAGTGGGATTTATCCCAGGGCTGCAAGGTTGGTTCAACATTCGCAAATCAATCAGTGTGATACAACACATTAATAAAAGAAAGAACAAGAACTATATGATACTCTTAATAGATGCTGAAAAAGCATTTGACAAAGTACAGCCTCCCTTCCTGATCAAAACTCTTTGAAGTGTAGGGATAGAGGGCACATACCTCAATATTATCAAAGCCATCTATAAAAAACCCACTGCAAATATCATTCTCAATGGAGAAAAACTGAAAGCTTTTCTGCTAAGGTCAGGAACACGGCAGAGATATCCATTATCACCACTGCTATTCAACATAGTACTAGAAGTCCTAGCCTCAGCAATTAGACAACAAAAGGAAATTAAAGGCATCCAAATCGGCAAAGAAGAAGTCAAACTATCAGTCTTCACAGATGATATGTACTATATGTGGAAAGTCCAAAAGATTCCACTCCAAAACTGCTAGAACTCATACAGGAATTCAGTAAAGTGTCAGGATAGAAAATCAATGCACAGAAATCAGTTGTATTTCTCTACACCAAGACATAAGAAAGAGAAATTAAGGAGTCAATCCCATTTACAATTGCACCCAAAACCCTAAGATACCTAGGAATAAACCTAACCAAAGAGGCACAGAAAACTATAAAGTACTCATGAAAGAAATTGAAGAAGACACAAAGAAATGGAAAAATGTTTCATGCTCCTGGATTGGAAGAATAAATATTGTGAAAATGTCTATGCTTCCTAAAGCAATCTACACATTTAATGCAATTCCTATCAAAATACCATCCATCTTTTTCAAAGAAATGGAACAAATAATCCTAAAATTTATATGGAACCAGAAAAGACCTCGAATAGACAACGGAATATTGAAAAAGAAAGCCAATGTTAGTGACATCACAATTCCGGACTTCAAGCTCTATTACAAAGCTGTCATCATCAAGACAGCATGGTACTGGCACAAAAACAGACACATAGATCAATGGAACAGAATAGAGAGCCCAGAAATAGACCCTCAACTCTATGTTCAACTAATCTTTGACAAAGCAGGAAAGAATGTTTAATGGAAAAAAGACAGCCTCTTCAATAAATGGTGTTGGGAAAATTGGACGGCCACATGCAGAAAAATGAAATTGGACCATTTCCTTACACCACACACGAAAATAGACTCAAAATGGATGAAGGACCTCAATGTGAGAAAGGAATCCATCAAAATCCTTGAGGAGAACACAGGCAGCAACCGCTTCAACCTCAGCCGCAGCAACTTCTTCCTAGGAACATCGCCAAAGACAAGGGAAGCAAGGGCAAAGATGAACTACTGGGATTTCATCAAGATCAAAATCTTTTGCACAGCAAAGGAAATAGTCAACAAAATCAAAAGACAACTGACAGAATGGGAGAAGATATTTGTAAATGACATATCAGATAAAGAGCTAGTGTCCAAAATTTATAAAGAACTTAGCAAACCCAACACCCAAAGAACAAATAATCCAATCAAGAAATGGACAGAAGACATGAACAAACATTTCTGCAAAGAAGACATCCAGATGGCCAACAGACACATTAAAAAATGCTCCACATCACTTGGCATCAGGGAAATACAAATCAAAACCACAATGAGATACCACCTCACACCAGTCAGAATGGTTAAAATTAACAAGTCAGGAAATGACAGATGCTGGTGAGGATGTGGAGAAAGGGGAAACCTCCTACACTGTTGGTGGGAATGTAAGCTGGTGAAACCACTCTGGAAAACAGCATGGAGGTTCCTCAAAAAGTTGAAAATAGAACTACCCTATGACCCAGCAATCACACTACAGGGTATTTACCCTAAAGATACACACGTAGTGATCCGAAGGGGCACGTGCACCCAAATGTTTATAGCAGGAATGTCTACAATAGCCAAACTATGGAAAGAACCTAGATGTCTATCAACAGATGAATGGATAAAGAAGAAGTGGTATATATACACAATGGAATACTATGCAGCCATCAAAAAAATGAAATCTTGCCATTTGCAACAACATGGATGGTATCCATGGTACCATCATGCTTAGAGATGGTAGAGGGTATCATGCTTAGCGAAATAAGTCAATCGGAGAAAGACAACTATCATATGATCTCCCTGATATGAAGAAGTGGAGATGCAACATGGAGGGGTTAAGGGGGTAGGAGAAAAATAAATGAAACAAGATGGGATTGGGAAGGAGACAGACCATAAGTGACTCTCAATCTCACAAAACAAACTGAGGCTTTCTGGGGGGGGGGGGGGGTGGAGAAGGGGGGGTGGGGTTATGGACATTGGGAAGGTATGTGCTATGGTGAGTGCTGTGAAGTGTGTAAACCTGGCAATTCACAGACCTGTACCCCTGTGGATAAAAATACATTATATGTTTATTAAAAAATAAATATATAAATAAAAATTTAAGAATAAAAAAAATAGAAAAGAACCCCTAATTAAGAGCATATTGAAAAATTTGGACCCCTGAAGACGGAAAAAAGAGAAGGAAAATGAGAAAAGATGAGCAAAAGTGATGGCACATATCCAGACACACTGCAGAACCTTACTCTTCTTCCCTGGACCAGACCTGATTACTATTGCCAAGCAATCTGCTAATACCCTAGGCTTATAGCTCTTCAGTAACTTTCATAACCTCTCTGGGTCCCCAAAAACTCACAACTAGAGAATTTAATGAGGGATCCTGACAAGATAGGGAAGACGCTTTTATCTACACCAAATTTGGCACGTATTCAGAAGCAAGATGTATCTCATAAATATATTTTCTTTAACTTGTAAACATCTCATTCTCCTACAAAATCTAGCTCCTTCCTTGAGTGAAGAGGTGCTCAGTAAAGATTGGCTAAAGTGAATTAAATCCACTCCCTAAAAGAGCTACTGACTTAAAATGAAACAAGATGGGATTGGGAGGGAGACAAACTATAAGTGACTCTTAATCTCACAAAACAAACTGAGGGTTGCTGGGGGGGAGGGGGTTTGGGAGAAGGAGGTGGGATTATGGACATTGGGGAGGGTATGTGCTTTGGTGAGTGCTGTGAAGTGTGTAAACCTGGTGATTCACAGACCTGTACCTCTGGGGATAAAAATATATGTTTATAAAAAATAAAAAATTATTTAAAAAAATGTATGGAGAAGAGATAAAAGCCCCTTATAAAAGGAAAAGCAAAAATTCAAGAGCAAACAGTAAGGGAAGACAAAAGAACTAGCCCATTCCAACTACTTCCTTTCTCCACTAGTGGGAAGAGATCTACATTGGTCCAAATAAATGTCACCTCAGAAATTTGCTATCACTGCCAGCCCAACATGCCTACTATTTCTATGCTAACTTTTTAAAGTCAAAATTGACACTATAAATTCTACTGTATCCCCAGTTGCCTCAAGACCCAGAGTATAGACTTCTAAAGCCAGACATTGGGTAAGATCCTGAAGCCACGCCATTATACCCAAAGGGTATGTTTAGATGACATGCCATGATACTGCAGAGGGGTTAATTTCAAGCAGTAGAGTCTGAAACCTTCCTCTATCTCTTTAGAAACAATCACTTTCATCATTCCAGCAGAGTCAGTTTTCCCTTGCTTTACATTTATTTATTCAGAGACTTCTAAATATATGCTGGTCTGTTGAAACAGCCTCTGGGCCCACGTACAATAAAAACATTAATTAAAATACACAGTTAGAAACACCCAGCAGTGAGCCTGGAACAGCATCAAATGAGCTCTGCCATTTAAGTGTCAGTCATAGAAGATAAAGCCAACTCTAGGTGATGTGTACCAACACCACCATCCCCACTAGAGCCCTCCCCACCCCTGGCTCTCCTGTAGATTCCTGACCAGTGATGCTGATGTGGATCTTCTCTACTGAGAGATGGCCACAACCAATTATTGCATTTCTCTACTAAACCCTGATTTGGCACGGTCTCTACCTGCTTCTCCCTTCATTCTGCAATGAGCTAATGAGAAATTCACAGAATCCCCAAATTTGGCAGAGATCTTGGCGTGGGAACCTTACATAACTGTTGGGCTTTGGCAGGGCAGGACCTGAAGGGCTGGGTGCCCTCTGCTGAAATGTGCCCTGCAGTTTGTGGGCAGTGTAACTCTATTCCTGAGGCCATCAGTCCACACTCGGTTCTGACTGTGAGCACTTCTGAATGCAGAGGTGGAAGCCGAATTAACAGAATACACCATGGAAGAGTCAAAGGGACTACATAGAGGATAGCATGGATTTCAGACAGTCTATACCATCAAATTTGGGAAGGGCCCATTAAAAAATGGGTTCTAAACCTTCACTCCTGTGTGACATAGATGATTCCCTAAATTCCAAATTTGTTTACACAGCTAATAAATTAATCAGAGAAAGACAATTATCATATGGAATATAAGAAACAGTGCAGAAGATCATAGCAGAAGGGAGGGGAAACTGAATGGAAAGTCATCAGAAAGGGAGACAAACCATGAGAGACTTAACTCTAGGAAACAAACTGAGGGTTGCTAGAGGGGAAGTGGAAGGAAAGGGGGATGGGATATTAGGTGATGAGATGAGCACTAGGTGTTATATGCAACTGATGAATTACTGAACTCTACATCTGAAACTAATGATGTACCATATGTTGGCTAGTTGATTCTAAATTTAAGAAAAAAGATGTTGCTATATGCAGACATGTCTGTCAAGGGTGCATATCCAGTGGGGGATGCATTCCATGGGTAATACAACTTCATTAAAAAGTTCTACCCTTTTCTTAAAGGTTTGCAAGTGAAATAAAAGCAAAAGATCTTGGTTTCCTTCTTTTATGTATATTTTTCCCACAAATCTCCCATCTCAGAAAAACAAGAAAAGAAATTTGAAAGAAAACAATAGTAGATCAATGCTGAGTAGGAATAGTATTTCAAAAGTGGTGAGAACATATTTGTTGTTCCACTGCATTCTGTATTATTCATTTCTCTCTTTTTTTTTTCTTAAATGACAAATGTGCCCATATCTTATTACAAAGATGTTACCACCAAAGAAGATAAAAATGCCTTTTATCATGCATCTGGACTAAATTATATCTCTGGAACCCCTTTTCAATTAGCCATGGTGTTTTTCACAATTTTGCAATTTCATCATGTGCTGTCTGCTACTACATTCTGAAGTGCCAGGCTGGTACCTAAGAGGAAAAATAACATTTTCCTTCACTTTTAACCCACATTCTGACTTCTCATGCTGAATTCAATCCCTAGATAATTAGTTCAAGAGCAAGCAACTTTAACCAAGATTTGGTATTACTTTCCTATTTCTGAGAGCTGGGCTTCCCCCGAATGTAGCTCTCTTGTTACCCTTTGCATTTTAAATAAGCCATTTTGGAGCATGGCTCTTGTTTTTTCTTTAATATATGCACCCCTTGGGACTGCACTGAAGCTTGTGATGGCTCTCTGCCGGCAGTCAGGGCAACAGAATGTCTACAAGATCCGGCTTTGTCCTACAGTTGGCATCCATTGTGCAGTCCCAGCTAAATATGGAGATTGCAAGTCAATTTTCTCACAAATTCAGGGTCCCTGGTATCCCAGCATAGAGTTCTGAATTTCACTTAGTTTTCTCCATTTGTTTGTTTTAAACATGTAGTGACATTTCCTTTATTGTTAGTTCCTGGATAAAGTATTCCACAAAAGTCAATTTTTCAGATAACTGAAGACTTTGTTAATGTAAAGGTTTGGTACAAACTCTTTCTAAGATATTAATAGTTCACTTGGGTCTCAAACAAATTATGCTAAGTGTATTTGACTTCTTCTTGGTGATTTAGGGTCATCTTTAAACTATCAATTATAAAATAATAACAGATGCCTAGAATTATTTCCCTCTACATTAAATAGGCCACTATGCTTTCCTGGTTACTTTGGCAAGTTTTTATATTTTTATTTCTATGTCATTCCATATATCAAACTTTCAGTGTTCACTTTGCCCTGATGTTCATATGTCAGCCCCTAGAAGCAAACTATGGGTTTATTGCTTCCAGCCTGCGGGTGACTGGAAACCCAAACAAGTTTGTTGACACAACATCTCTGTTAAAAGTAAATTAGTTCTGGATGGCACTCTGAATCCCAGCCCTCTCATATAAATGCATAAGGATCAGTATATGAATGTACAGCATCTATTCTTGTTGCTCAAAGTCCTTTGAGCTCTTCATCAGCTCTTCATCTTTATCTCAGAGCAGAGAGATGATTTGTCCATGGGTACTGCACAGCCAAATTCAGCAGTCAGCAATCAATTTGTTCACTCTCAGAATTCTTTTTCTCTCCTAACCATCTCTTTCTCCCTCTTACTCCTGCTTTGAGCCATGTCAGTAATTATTACATTATCCAGTATAAGGAAAGAAACCATAAAGGAAAAAGCAAAACATTTCAAGATACAAATTGAATTCTGATTTTGGGGGGGAGAGGGGTGGGCAAAGTTAAGGAGTTGGTGGGAGAGAATTGAAAGTACATCAAAAAGAAAGATTTTACTTTTTTTAATTTGCCTCTCAGCAAAAGGGAAACAGGAAGTTTGGCTCTACTCACAAAGGCACCTGCCACTCAATATGCGGCCATCTCTCCCAGTCATAAAATCCCACACTTTTTTGACTAACTTCCCAACAGCAGTTTGAAATGCCTGTCCAAGATGACCCATATAAAGTTGACTTGGAATGTAAAAAGAGCCCACACCAAAAAAAAAAAAAAAAAAGATAAAAGCTATTATTCAACACCACACTATGTGATATTGACACTGGTTGGAGATAGGGTAGCCAACCCATCCTGTTGTGCCAAGGACCATCTTGGTTTTGAAACCTTAAGTTGCATTTCTAGAGAACCTTCTCAGTCCTAGGCAATTAGGACATTTTTCATCCTAGTAGGGTATAATCCCTCAGAAGTTTCTCCTATTTTCCCTAGGGGATTAGTTTTACCTTCAGAGCAAAGGTTTTTATTTTTACATCTAGCATTTCTAATAATTCAAAAACTTCTCTTTTTCTCCTTCCACCCAGTCTAGATCATTCTTTCCTTTCTTTAAAATTTTATTTTTTAAGATTTTTTTTATTTATTTGAGAGAGATGGAGAGAGAGAGAGAGTGAGCAAGAGTCAGGATAGAGGGAGAGGAAGACAATCCCAAGCAGACTATGCTGAGCCAGGAGCAGGGGGCTCTAGCCCACAATCCTTGAGTCAAAACCAAGAGTTGACACTTAACTAACTGTACCACCCAGGGGCCTCATAAATAATTCTTTCTTAGTAACATCTCTACCACCAATCTCTTTTATTGCCACCAGTTTGGACTTCATCTCATGATCCTGGGCTACAGCAAAACTTCCATGAAGTCTCCCCGTCTTTACTCCACACAGTGTGCATGACTCTCTCAGATTAATTTTTTTCAAATCTCTATTTTGCAGAAGGTTCAGTTGAAGTCCTACCTCCTTCCAGGCAGGAGCGAAAGCATAATAAAAGTAGGAGAAAGGATTATCAGGAAGTGTCAGCTTCTCAGCACTGGTAGGGGTGCTGTGGGCCCAATTTAGGCTGTCATCTCCCAGAAGCTGCTAAGGAACAAAATTAAGCCAGGCTGTAGAGATAGGCAAACCACAGAGGTCAGTAATCCAGAAAAGATGGTCTGCATCAATCACCAAGTCAAGGAAGCCTAGCCACAGACACAAAACCCCAGTGTCCATGTGGATATGCAAGAGCTAGTGTGTGTTTCTAGCACACCAGTAGCAAGAGGGTCATGCAGAACACATTCCTGGGAGAACAGAATTTACCCCACAGCTCGAGGCAGGACAGACTACATGAGAAAATGAAAGAGGATGTCAGGAGCAGAAACTGCCTGTCCTGTTCTTTCTGCAGTTGTTAGGTTCTAGTTTGGAAAGTGACTATATTTTAATGTATGCATCCTTTAAATGCAAAGATTGCATCTTACCATTCTCCATATTCCCCACACCTTATGGGGAATATGTAGTCAATAAATATTTGATTTAAATAATAATGGAATGCACTCCCATGTTCTAAAGGCCATATGCATAGGCAACATGAGAAGGTTACAGAGACTCCAGTTCTTTTCAGGATGTCTGGAAGTCATCTGCTTGGTTGGTGTTTAAGATGCATTAATCAGCAAGTACAGAGTGGACTTTTCTCTTTTTAAATCTTCAGAGCAAAGCATCAACTCTCCTCCTTCTTCTTTTTTTTTTTAAATTTTAGTTTAAACCCTAAGTACAAGAAAAAAATAACATAATAAAACCTTTAACCAAGACTACAAACCAACCCCTAACTTAAAATAGCCTCATGTTTTCATGCTATAGTGTTTATTAGTACTTGAAGTTCAACCAGAGGGAATGAAAAGTTGATCTAGTTGAGTTTCTCAACTTGAGAGTTTTTGACATATATGCTGGATCAGTTCTTGAACAAATGTTGTGTTGTCTTCATGCTGAGAATCTCTTTAAAATAGTCAAGTTTTAAAAAGACTTTGCTGAGAATATATTTTTCATCCAAAAGCATTTTGGAAAAAAAAAAGATTCAAGTTAAGTACAAGTCTATTGTGTTAGCTTTATAAATGTGATCACCTTTCTTTATTCACTGATTTATGAAGTCCCTTGAATAAACAGGGGGGGAAAAAAGATGATAGTTAAGATTTACAAATAATGTACTATCGGAACTGCCTCAAAAATGAACACCTTGTTTTAAATGCCAAAGTAAATACCTGCAACTATTAAAGGGGGTTACTGTCTTTTGTTCAGGTGTAATTTTGGACAGTTGCTGGAGAAAATTAAAAAGGAAGTCTTCAAAATGAATCTCTGATGAGAATCTGCATGACGTATGCTGGAAATATTATTCACCTAAAGAAACTGACTGCCCTAAATTTCCTAAAGCATTTAAGCTGTGATTTCTCAATTTCTCAAATGTCAGTCACTACTGACATTTCAGACAATTCCAAATTTTCCAATGGGAAAAGCAAAGGTCAGAGAGTTGAATTTTCCAATGGGAAAATCAAAGGTCAGAGAGTTGAAAAGACCTGAGTTAAATCCCAGTGGCATTGGTCTTAAATATGTGACTTTGGTTCCATTTACTCTGTTGTACTCTATAGAATGAGTACAAAAATTCTGCCCCATAGGACAATTAACATAATCATGTAAGATAAAGCACTTGGAGTAAGAGAAACAAATCAGGTCTCTTGAACATTCTCTCCAAGAAAAACGGAATTCTAACCAGAAATGTAGTAACTACCCAAATTAACTTTTCTCTCTGAAATGAGAAAGAAAAAAAATCTCAAATAACTGCAGACCTAAAACAAAGTGTCAACAGAGTCCCACATCAACAATAATAATGAAAAAAAATCAATGAAGGGGTTAATACCAAAAATATATAAAGAACTTATACAACCCAACACATCAAAATACAAATAACCAAATTGAAATGGGCCGAAGACATGAACAAATATTTCTCCAAAGAAAACATTGATGACCAGCAGCCACATGAAAAGATGTTCAACATCACTCATCATCAGAGAAATGCAAATCGAAACCACAAGGAGATCTCACCTCATACCTGTCAGAATGGCTAAAATCAAAAAAATAAAACAAGTGTTGGCAAAGATGTAAAAGAAAAGGAACCCTCATAAACTGTTTGGGCGGAATGTAAACTGGTACAGCCTGTGGAAGACAGTACAGGGGTTTTTCAAAAACTTAAAAATAGAATTGCCATATAATCTAGCTATTCTACTATTATTTATCCAAAGAATATAAAAACACTAATTTGAAAAAATATATGCACCTCCATGTTTATTTCAGCATTATTTACAATAGCCAAATTATGGAAGCAATCCAAGTGTCCACCAATAGCTGAATGGATAAAAAGGAATGTGCACACATACACACATGCACATGCATGCATACACACAGTGGAATATTACTCAGCCATAAAAAAGTGAAATCTTGCCATTTGCAACATGGATGGAGCTGGGGGTTATAACACTAAGGGAAATAAGTTATTCAGAGAAAGACCAATACCAAATTATCTCACTCAAATGTGGAATTTAAGAAACAGAACAAATGAATACAGAAATAAAAGGGACAAACTAAAAGAGATTCTTAACTATAAAGAACTATGGAAAACTATGGAGATAGTTACCAGAGGGGAGGTGGTTGGGGCAATGGATGAAATAGGTGAAAAGAATTAAGAGTACACTTATCTTGATCAGCACTGAGTAATGTATAGAATTGTTAAATCCCTATATTTAAAAAAAATCAACCTCCTCCCCCCAAAATTAATGAATACAAAAAAGATGACAGATATTTGAGAATAAGTAGATACAATATTAATAGAATACAATCAATACAAAGTCAGTTAGTGAATTTGGTAATCTTTTATGTTAACTCTAAGGTATAAAGAAAAAATAATGTCTAAATAAAACAATGTCATATCTCTTCTATTAAGAATTTAATCGTTTATTTAGCTATATAATTTATTTTTAAAAAACATTTCTGTATTTCTTTGATTTTTTAATCTTATTTATTTATTTGAGAGAGAGAGAGAGAATGAGTAAGGGAAAAGGCAGAGGCAGAGGCAGTAGCAGACTCCCCACTGAACAGGGAGCCTGGTGCAGGACTCGATCCCAGGTTGTAGGGATTGTGACCTGAGTGGAAAGCAGAGCCCAACTGAGCCACCCAGGCGCCCCTGTATATCTTTGTTAATTCTTTTTTTATTTTTTTTTATTTTAAAGATTTATTTATTTATTTGAGAGAAAGCATGTGAGAGGAATGGGGGAGGGGCATAGGAAGAAGGAGAGAATCTCAAGCAAACCCCCCAACCCCGAGTGTGGAGCCTGACACAGGGCTCAATCTCATTACTCTGAGATCATGACCTGAGCTGAAACCAAGAGTTAGACACTCAACCAACTAAGTCACCCAGGCGCCCCAATGCTGTTTTCAAAAAGAAGAGTGATAAAGCTAAATATATTTAGTTAAAATTATCTTCCAACTTTGTCTTTATTGTTTTTTAAGATTTTATTTATTTATTTGAGAGAGACAGAGAGCACAAGTGGGGGGAAGGGCAGAGAGAGAAGGAGAACAGCGGACCCCCTGCTGATCAGGGAGCCCATCATATGGCTCAGTCCCAGGACCCAAGGACCATGACCCGAGCCAAAGGCAGACACTTAACCAACTGAACCACCCAGGCACCCTTCAACTTTGTCTTTAAAAGCTCCCAAACTGAAGGCTACTTCTGGGTTCATGGAAATATTCTATTTCTTAATTGAGGTGTTAGTTGTACAGGGTATACATTTGTCATAACTCATCAATTGTCCATTTAAGATCTTGCTTTTTGGGGCACCTGGGTGGCTCAGTTGTTAAATGTGTGTCTTGGGCTCAGGTCATGGATCCCAGAGTCTTGGGATTGAGTCCCGCAACAAGTTCCTCACTCAGTAGATGTCTGCTTCTCCCCTTGCTTGTGTTTTCTCTCTCTCCCCTTCTCTCTCTTTCTCTCCCTGTCAGTCTCCCTGCTTGGAGGGAAGCCTGCTTCTCCCTCTCCCACTCTCCCTGATTGTGTTCCCTCTCTTGCTATCTCTTTGTCAAAATAAATAAATAAATAATCTTAAAAAAAAGATCTTGCATTTTACTGTATGTGAAAAATGCTATATAGATGTATATGTATATACATTTACATGTGTATATAGACATTTGTGTGTATATTTGTATATTTGCATCCGTGTGTGTGTATATAACTTAAAAATATTTTTTTAAATATAGGTGTAAATTTATGTGACCAGGTCTTTTTCCTCTCCTTCAAATTGGTTTATTTTTTAAAACCAATTTTAATTGTCAAAGTAATAAATAATATTGTAAATAAAGAGGGAGAAAGAGAGAGAAAAAGGGAATGAAGATAGAGGGAAGGGAGGAAGGGAAAAATGGGGGAGAGAAAAAAAGAAGGAAGGAAGGAGCTCGTCCCACAGAAACCGTATAAATAAAAACCAAGAATAATTGCCAAGAATTGCCAGATATTTGAAGAAAAGTTCTAATTTTTAAAAAAGACAAATTCTGGAAAAAAATAATTTTCAACATCAAACTACATGAGGCCAAAATAAAACGAATTCCAGACTTACAAAGTCTCATGCAAACTCCTAGGCACACTTTCTCTGGAAGCCCCTGAGAAATGTGTTCCTCTAAAATGCTGGAATAAACCAAGAAAAAGAATGATTCAGCACAGTAGAGAGAAAATTTCTTGAGAAGGAATTCTTGAGATGGTGTCAAAACAAATTCTAGTAACCAGATGTACAATAGGTTTAAAAATCAACCAATCCTGATTGGAAAAGGAACATGAAAGGTGGTTGGATGGGTTTTCCTAGGAAACAAATGGAACGTGTAGGTTATCTTACAGATTTTGTCATGTGGAAAGCTATACTGAAAGCCACTTCACGAGGAAAGAATAAACCATAGATTAAAAAATGTAAAAACTAAGCAAATCAAAATATAAAGGAAACATTAACTGCGAAAAAACTTAAAAATTTTATGAGCAATTATAGTATAAAGAACAGATATATACTATATATACATATATATATACTATATTTTAGTATGTCTAAACTTGTATAGCATATATACACTATGTATAGTATATGTAATATAGTTTATAGTATAATCTACATATTAGTACAAAATATATACATATATTGTACTAAATACAATATATATAGTATAAACTATACATAGTGTGACTATACTATTATCTATACACAATATAAACTATATATGAGATACATACCAATTACATACATATATAACTACATAACAGTTATAAAAAAATCACTGTATATTGTGTCAGCCAAAAATTGTGATTTTACTATTTTGGAAGGTATAGAATACAGATAGGAGCTGTAAGAAAGCCAAGTCATGCTTGGATGACTCAGTCAGTTAAGCATCCTATTCTTGATTTCAACTGAAGTCATGATCTTAGGGTCATGGGTTCGAGCCCCAGGTCAAGCTCCATACTCTGTGGGTAGTCTACTGAGATTCTCTCTCTCTGCCCCTATCATTACTCTTGCTGCTTGTCCTTCTCCCTCTGCTCCTCCACCCCACCCTCTCTTGCTCTCTCTCTCTCTTAAAAAAAAAAAAAAAAAAAGTGGGGGGAAACACCTGGGTACCTGGGTGGCTTGGTCAGTTAAGTGTCCAACTCTTCATTTCAGCTCAGTTCATGATCTCTGGGTCATAAGATCAGGCCCCACATTGGGCTCCATGCTCAGCACAGAGTCTGTTTGTCCCCCTCCCTCTGCTCCTCCTCCCACTTTCACTCTCTCAAATAAGTAAATAAATAAAATCTTTTTTTTTTTTAAGCCAAAATAAGAAATGCCTAAAAATATTATATCAAACAATAGCAGTATCTGCAAAGTATTTTGATATTAGAAATAAATACTGAATTAAAAGGCTGAAGATTTTGAAAATAGTTATTGGAAAGAGGCAGGAGCACCCCGATAGACAAGAGACAATGAAGCCCAGAGGAATTAAGAAAATAACTGGGTTTTCTCTAAGACTTTAATAATATTATTTGACTTTTCAAACTGTGTGCTCATATTATGTTGATGAAAAAAAGGACATTATTAATTTATTTTTAGCTATTTCTTTAAAGATTTTATTTATTTGTTTGTCAAAGAGAGAGAGAGCATAAGCGGGGGAGAGCAGCAGGCAGAGGGAGAACCAAGAGCCACCCAGGCATCCCAGAACACTATTAATTTTTTATGAAAGAAAAGAAAAGGGGGGGGCTCAGTGGGTTAAGCATCTGCCTTCGGCTCAGGTCATGA
Source organism: Mustela nigripes (assembly GCF_022355385.1). Lineage (NCBI taxonomy): Eukaryota > Metazoa > Chordata > Mammalia > Carnivora > Mustelidae > Mustela > Mustela nigripes. The sequence continues at coordinate 66,064,227 of NC_081563.1, forward strand.
TCTCAGGGTCCTGGGATCGAGTCCTACATCAGGATCTCTGCTCAGTGGGGAGCCTGCTTCCCCCTCTCTCTCTGCCTGCCTCTCTGCCTACTTGTAATCTCTGTCAAATAAATATATAAAATCTAAAAAAAAATTAAAAACAGAAAAAAGAAAAGAAAGGGGGGGGAGAAAAGAAATTATTCCTCTTAAACTAGATATCTATACATGCTATAGTATTAAAAAATTATAAAAGTATTTTTAAAATGCAACCACAGTTCTAGAGACTGTAATTTAAGGAGAAAAAAACTTTTCAGTTTGTAAAAAACTCACTCTTAGAGTTGAAATATTCAATATTTACAGGGTGATGGTTAGTAGGAAGGTACCCTGCCTATGAGGTTTTGGTTACAATTACTTCCTCACAACCCATCCCACGTGCTTCATGAGGGTTTGCATGCCATGCTCCCAGAGGTACTGAGGACTTAGAATACAACTCCTACTGCTTTGGCAATTCTCACATCCTGTAAACATAGTAAATAGTCCAAAATTATAATTACAGGTACAGAAGGGTTTGGACAAATCTAATTAATTGATGGAGATAGGAAGATGGAAATCAGTATCTTATTCACAGGACCACAGGAAGAAACTCTACCATTCGTAAAATAACATCATTGTAGGCATTCCCCAAAAAAAGTACGCATGTTCACTAGCAAGTAGTCCAGGAGGAAAACAAGCCCTCTATTACATAACTCTTATTTTACCTTTTGTAATCATTGAGTAATTAACATGGAAAAGATTTGTTTTCTGGGCCACTCTAGAGACAGATAGTTTCCCAGCAGAAAGAGACAAGCAAATTGGCCTAAGCATGTGATGGACTTGGAAAGCAATGAATCTTAACAAATTTGCAGTTTAATTATTGAACTAAGACAGCAGAGTTAAACAGAAAAGATTCCAGTAGATAAATGAGGTTTTGTTACCTTTGTTTCCTTGCTAATTTTGTTTGTTGCAGCTGCTCGTTGCCAGAAGCACCAAAAATTAGGACACTGCAATTCACACTGAATGTTTTTCTTTGGAAAATAAGGTTTAACTTACATAGTTGAGGTTCATCAACCACATGAACTGAGAGGGGGAGGTTTGCACACAACCATAAATTTATTTGCTAAACTACTGATCTTGTTTATTTTTAGATGAAGTACAAAATGGTTCTTCTTCAGTTTAAAGGATCTTTTCCCTGATTCATTTGACAAATACTTGTTGAGTATCTATTATGTGCTAAGCGCTACTACATACTATGCACTCTAGGCTCTGCAGTAGGTACTAAAAGTATAGCAGTGCAAAACAGAGCATTTACACTCTAGTAGGTTAGTTAGATAATTGAGCAATTAAATAAAAAATTCTAACAGGAAGATTAAGTACTTGGAATACACATAATAGACACACTCAACATATCTTAACACAAAGGGGTAGGGAGGACTTAGAGAAGTTTCCTAAAGGAAGTGACACTGAGGGATGACTGTAAGTTATCCATTCAGAATAAAGATGAGACAAAGAGTCTGAAAAGGCCAGAGGCCAAAAAGATGAGGAAGCCACCACAATAATGGAGGGGGAGATGATAGTGACCTGGACTTTGCCGATGGCAATGGTATTAGAGAAAAAAAGATGGATCTGAGCGCTATTAAGGAGTTGGAATTGGTAGGATTTCATGATTTATTAAGGGTGAGAGATGAGGAAGAACAAAGAATGAGCCCAGTTCTAGGTTTCTGGCTTAAACAGTTGGGTGCATGGTGGGTGCTACTCACTGAGCTAAGGAATCACAGGAGAAGTAGATTGGGGACAGAGAGATGAATTCAGCTCAGAAAATGTTGACTTTGAGGTACACATGGGAAGGAAAGCAAGAAAGAAGCCTGATGAAGAACAGAGAGAATGATAAAGTGTAAGATGCCACAGAGAGGTCGATTTGATTCAACAAGTATTTATCAAGCATCTACTATGTGCCAGGTATGTGCTACTGGGTAATGAGAATAGAGCAGTGAAAAACAGAGACCCGGTCATTATCATCAAAAGTAGAAAAGGTGGCCATGGGATTCAGGATTGCAGAGAACTGTGTGGCTTTTTGTAGCAACAGTTTCCTGTAATAAAGAGGTGAGAAGCATATGTGATAATGAAGACAGTCAAGAATCAAGAACAGCAACCAGAAGAAACAGGGAGCTGAAGATGAGGGGCTATTTTGTTGGGTTTATTTTTTTTTATTTTTAGTTATATGAGAAACTTGAACATGCTTATACACAAAAAACATGTGCCATGGAGAAGAGGTTGAAAGTACAAGAAAAAAAGGGGGGTGTGGTGGGCCCTAAGGGAAAAACGGGAAATAGCGTAAGGAAGTATGTAGCTCATCTTGCAAATCTTACCCATATTATCTTCTGCCCTGTCCTAGCCTCTTGTCAGTTCTGAAGGATGCATCCACCTGTACAAAGACTCCCCCACCTTGCTGCCAGAAACACTAAAACTAAGAGACTTTAATTCTTGCACTAGTGAAATCTGGAAATAAATGGTAAGGATCTTACAACTTAAAGCCAAGCCTCAGGTTCTTTCATCATGTTATTAATCACAGAACTTCTTTCTCACACTCAGCAATTCCTAAACTATAAGATGACCAGATCACTTTTCTGCCCATTTCTGCCTAGCCTCTTTCAGGACAGGAAGGGTTCTGCTGTTAGGGCACTTGTACTGAGTGGGGCAGGAAGGTGAGGAGAGAATCCTGCCTTAAATCCTGGGTGCGCAAGCACACACGCACGCGCACACACACACACACACACACACCTGTGCCTAGGTCTGAAATCTATCCTACTTCTCACCTTACTTTGAGAAAGATTTCTTAACATAGCTTTGCATGATTCTTTCACCATTGCTTTTCTGCAATTCAAAAGCATTCCCTATGCCAGTCCCCTCAAAAGAAGCTCCCCTTGGGCCTCTAGCACCTAGCTTAGAACTGGACTAACTTTACCTCACTCCTATTTGACCTTCATCCACCTTTCCTCTAACTTCCCCATCTCCAGCTTTTGCTCTCCTGGATTCCCAAACATGCCTTAAGGTCATGTGTAGTACGTCCAATGGAATTCCAAGGCTGATAAGGAAGTTTGCAAGGCCTTGATTCTAAAGTCAAAACATAAGGGTACCTGGCTCACTCAGTTGGTGTTTCATGCTGGGTGTGAAACCTACTTTTTAAAAAAATCATAAAATAAGGCTCAAGTTAAATCATTTCCTTTTGCTAGCCTAAAATCTGAACTATTGCATGCTGCCTGTGTTGGTTTTGAGCTAGGACTTGATTAATTATTGACGAGAAAAAGGAAAGAACACTAAATCAATCACAGTTTAGGGGTCCACTTGCTAATTTATTAATTTTGCTATTTATTAATTAATATTAATTAAGTTTAGGTAAATTGCTTGAGTTCTCTGGGTCTTACTTCTTTTTTAAATGATTTTTTATTCATTTATTTGAGAGAGAGAATTTTAACCAGGCTCCATGCCCAGTACAGAACCCATCACTGGGCTTGATCTCACAACCCTAAGATCATGACCTGAGCCAAAACCAAGAGCTGGACACTCAACTGAATAAGCCAGCAAGGCACCCCTGAATCTTTTCTTATCTGCAAAATGTGGGTGATTATAGACAGCATTTCTGTGTTTACAATGTTCTAAATATTTTACAAATAACCCTGTGTAATCCTCACAACAATCTCATAACACAGGTTCTGTACTGTTAACAGTTAATACTTAATGAGTGAAGTTTAAGCCAGATAACCTGACTCCAGGGCCTTCCCCATTAGCCACTGTGCTCTGCAGAGCTAGTATTACCTTCCCTCTCACTTTCAGGGCTAGAGAGAAGAGCATGAAAAATGAAATTATACACAAGAAAAGAAAATACTTGGTAAATTGTCGTTTAATGGGTGCAGGGTTCCAGTGCTACAAGATGAGAAAATTTGTAGAGATGGAGGGTGGTGATGGCTGCACAAGAATTGGAATCTATTTGATATTGACTAGACCCTACATCTAAAACTGGTTAGATGAAAAATTTTTTTTGTTATGTGTATTTACCACACTTACTTTTCTTAAATTCCTAAAAAGAAAACACCTGGTAGATTATAAAGTGCCAAACATATGCAAACTATTAAAAATGTTCTTAATCCTTTACAATTTATGTGACATACTTATACTCCTTCTCTGAATATCTAGAATAAATGATGGAAAGAGGAGAAGCCTAGTATAAACTGTCAATATCTGGACTTTAGCAGCCCCAGAACAGAAATGAGGAGAAGAAAGTGGGTCCAGGTTGGTTTTCACATGACAATTTGACAATTTCTAAGTCTGACTGCAAGCTCATCCTCTGGCCACCCTCTACATAGTCTAACAGAGAATATAATGTGCTTTCAAGAGTTAGACTCATCTTCTAAAGGGAAGGATCAAAGCCGAGGCCAGAGCCAAGGAGGAAGTGACCTGGTTTATGCTTTAGAAATATCACTTTGGCTGCTGGTTGAAGGAAGGATAGATTTGCGATCAAGAATGGAAACCAAAAGTTCAAACAGAAGCTGTTCACATGAGTGTAAACTCTGGTTTCAAATCTGCTAATTCAGGTCCATTCTTCTTCAGGCTGAGACTGAGAGCTCCACCACAGATTCCCAGCATCATGTGTGAGTGATTCCCAGCAATGTGCACATTTCCTATCCTCATCTCCCCTGGGATGGATCCTTATGTCATTTATGATATTTATGTCATTGTAGTCCCTGTACGTCTTTGCTCTTTCGAAAAAAAATATTTTTTCTTAATAAAAAGGACAATTCATTATCGAAAATTCAGAAAATAGAAAAATCAAGTGTTCTTGGCTAAGTAACTCCAAATTAGCTAAACTGGCCCAGTAACTCCAAAACAATTGGTTTCAGATTCTCTCCAGAGAATAAAAAAAAAAATGAAGTTCATTCTTATTTGTGGGTAAATTAAGTTCTAAATTTTTCCTTGAAGATTTATTATCTGGCACTGCAGTTGCATTCTTCCTTTAAAACAATGTCATGAAGGGTTATTAGGTTGCCAGATCAGCCCACAAAATTCTACTTAATGTAGAAGAGTCCTGAACTACAGGACCTTGGGTACAGTACCTTATGGGTACCCTATGGGTAAAGCTATGACACCAAGCCACCAGACTCTAGTCTTCTTCTGAGAAGCAGAGACTTCACTGGTCACTTCTGAGCCACCAGCACTGTATATTGGACGTGAAGCAATAGCGATTTCTAACTTTGACCTTATATAGAGAGAGGACTTGGCTTTGTGTGCTTTTCTTCCTTCAAGCAGCATTAGGAGTACCTAAAGTTTCCGTAGTGGGAAGGAAGATGAAACCACCTGGTTTAAAAATGGGCCAGTAATCTTTAGTGTACAAAGGTCATGGGTGGATTGAATGCTCATAAACTGGAGACTTGCTTACTGGAATATATTAAAGAATGATCTCATTTATCTCCTATTTTATTGGTGATACATATAGTCAATAGCCAGCTATATTTATTAGATGGCTGTCTTCAATTTGTTAACCAATATATTGTTACTGTGAAGGAACATAAAAGTGTGTCTGAAGGCAACAAATCACCTAACCCCCAGCAAACTTTCTCCTTTCTGGACCTACAACCATAGGCACAAAAGGACTAGAAGATAACACTTGTATAAAGCAACACATTTAATATAAAAATAATCTAAGTAACTCTTTGCAATGGGTTGATTTCTTAAAAGATTGGTGCCTAGTCACTACTACATTTCTCATTTTTTTTTAATTCATCCAACAAATATTTCCCTATAGTTTTTATGTCCCAAATGCTGGGCTAGGTTCTAGGTACACAACTGTAATCCCAGACCCTCAGGGAGTTTCAAATAAAGCAAAGTCAGGGGAAGACTGGCAGGGAGCAAGTACAAAACAAATAAAAATATATTCCCAGTCTGTAATAGATGCTATGATAGGGAATAACAGGAAAGACCTTTTGAAAGAGGAAGGAATGAAAAGCATTGCAGATAGAGGAAGTTACCTGTGTGGGTGGGTACTCAAGGAGAGAAAAGCAATGTGGCTGAACAAGTGAGAAGGGGGGCAACTGGCATGAAAATAAGTTACAGGTTGGCGGGGCCAGATAATGCAAAACTTTGCAGGAGTCTGGATTCCATTCTAAGTGCAAGAGATGCCCCTGACAGGCAAAGTCAGGGGGGAAATGACTTGATTTATGCTTTAGAAATACCACTTTGGGAGCACCTGGGTGGCTCAGTGGGTTAAGCCGCTGCCTTCGGCTCAGGTCATGATCTCAGGGTGCTGGGATCGAGTCCCGCATCGGGCTCTCTGCTCAGCGGGGAGCCTGCTTCCCTCTGTCTCTCTCTGCCTGCCTCTCCATCTACTTGTGATTTCTCTCTGTCAAATAAATAAATAAATAAAATCTTAAAAAAAAAAAAAAAAAGAAATACCACTTTGGTTGTTGGATGAAGGACAGATTTGCATTCAAAAGTGGAAAGGAGGAATTCAAATGGAAGTTGTTGCCTTTAGAGGAACCAGGTTCCTTGGGGGGAAAAAAGTGATAAATGATAGAAACATCCTGTCATTGGTTTATCTGTTCAGTGTCTTTCTCTCCCAATAGAAATTAAGCTTGGTGAGGGAGGTTTGCCTTGTTCACTCTTGTACCCTCAGTGCGTTAAAAGGTGTCTGCCCAAAGGCTTCTCGATAAATACTTGCTAAATAAATGAATGAACCATGGATTTAATCTTTTCATGGAGCAACGGATCCTTCTTTAAAATCATCGTCCTCCTTTTTACCCATTTTACCAGCCTGAATCTTTATACAGCAACTGAGGGGAACTTGAAGGAAGAATAAACTAAGTAAAGGAAGTTTACTGTACTAAAAGGAAGTTTAGTTTCATCACATGAGATGTGGATCCCAAGAAGACAGAGCCCTTGAATATGCCTATTATATACTTTAATGAATAAATTAATGAAACCAGAGCTCCAAGCCCTGGTCTGTGGTTTCTAGAATTGTGTTCTTTTAACAGATGAAAAAGAAACTTTGCATTTAAGTTGGTATTTTAACTATTCATCAAAGTATTTAAACTCATCCTGCTTGACAGCTATCAAAGCAAGCTGATAGGCATGAGTTGTGAAATAAAAGCCTTCCACCCATTTCAGAAAGAAAAAAAATGATCTGCAATAAAACTGGCAGAGTGATCCATCCATTCATCCATATCAAATCTTTCTGCTTTGGCCTCACAAACCCAGACTGCCAGAATGAAATGTAGAGACTTATTACCGGGCACTGAGTTCAGCAAGTTAGCAAGTTTTTGAACCCCTTAACTCAAAATTACTTCTTGAGGCAAGCTCTATAGGCTGTTAGTTCTCTGTTGCTGTTATAACAAAAGTACCTCAGACTTGGTAGCTTTAAACTATAGAAATTTATTCTCTCAGTTCTGCAAGCCATAAGTCCAAAATCAAGGCAACATCAAGGTCGGGTTACCTCTGGTTGTTCTGAGGGAGAACATATTCATGCCTCTTTCCTAGCTTCTGATGGCCTAATATTATAGCCACCTCTTTGATCCTGATCAAGTGCATCAACTTTGTACTACATTGCTTCTTCTTCCCTTCTCTGTCCAAAAGCCTCTCCAAACTCTGGCTTTTCTCTAGATCCTGAGTTCCTAAGTAGCAACCCAAATCTGACTCTGGATGTTGACCTCTTGTCTAACCACTTGATTATCAATGCTAGATGCTGAATTGTACTCCTACTGGGATGAACCCACAACAGCAGCTCAAGGTGAAAGACCTGATCTCTTTCATGGACCATCAACCCCCAAATTCCATCTTTTTTCTTTGATGTAGAGTTGCAATAGGTTGTCCCAAATTCAACAGATGCTTGTTCATTGTCCAGAATCCCTTCCTTTACACACTCCCTGGCGATCTGGTGTGGAAGAAACAGCCAGCCTTGGCTGACAGCTTGGGCGACATTACAAGGCACATGAGGGAGGAAGTTCACTGCCAAAATTTCGTTTCTGTTTTTGCTGGTCTCTACTGTAGTTTCCAATGAAAAGAATGGTTTTAAGAAGGTAAAGTTGGCAGGGCCACACCGTGTCGATGGGCTACTTTCAGCTTTGAGAAGCATAGGTGTTTTTTTTTTTTTCTTTTTCTTGGGGTACAGTCCTCTGAAAGGTTGGAATACATTTCTGGCATAGGATTTCACTAGAATCAATTGTGCATGTTTAAAATTGTGCTTTTAATGTTATTTTAAGTACCTATTTTATAATTTCAATAAACTACTCTCAAGCATGATGTAATGCTGATTAATAACACTTCTCTGGTACACCAAGAGCTCTCAATTCTGCCTTGTGCCTCAGTGCTCACCTGAGACATCCCATTAATCATTGTTATGCCACAGTCTGTCCTATCATATTGCTTAATTACCATTTCTGTTACTCATTCATCTGCTCTATTAATCCCCACAGCACATATTCATCAAACCCTGGGGCCTTGAAGCTACAGTGCTCTTGGTCTTGCCAGAATCTACCACTATAAGTAGCTTATCCATAAAAGATGGAAGGATCCCAAGTCTTGATATTCAAGAAAAACTAACATTAACATATATTGTCTACACAAAGGAATTTTCTCTATCTTCTTTGCAGACTTAAACCTACCTTTAAGTTTCAGCTAACTCCCTGCATTCTTCATGAACTCCTCCTTAGTTAGAGTTCTTACTGACAATTTCACAATCTATGTCACTCAATTTTGTCATTTTGTTCTGTTCTTTGTGTTTTTTTTAAGATTTTATTTATTTATTTGACAGACAGAGATCACAAGTAGGCAGAGAGGCAGGCAGAGAGAGAGGGGGAAGCAGGCTCCCCGCTGAGCAGAGAACCTGATGCGGGGCTCCATCCCAGGACCCTGTGATCATGACCTGAGCCGAAGGCAGAGGCTTTAACCCACTGAGCCACCCAGGCGCCCCTGTTCTTTGTGTCTTTATATATGAATATTATCAGCTAAACCATGTATTTCCTTGAGATAGTCTTCATGTTAAACACTTTTTAATAATAATGAAGGATAAGAATTGTAAGTAAAAATAATAACATCTATTGGCTATTATGTACCAGGTACTGGGATCAATGGTTTAGGTAGATTATTTCTATTAATTATATAAACAATCTTTGATGGAATTCCTCTTAACTGTCATCTTCACAGAAGAAAAGGTGCCCATATTCTCACAGCTAGTAAAACAGATGTACAAACTCCTACAACCTGAGTTGAAGATCCAAGTGCTAAACAGCTAAACAACACTGTCTCTTCCCATAACCTTCACAGCACCTGGAAATGTACTAGGCACACTATTAAAAAGCTTACCTGTTTAACTAGTTAATAGTTTATCTTGGATGAAAAACCCTATTCTTCAGAATGGAAATAAGAAGGAAAAAATGCTGGTCCAGATTAGAATAAGAACAAGAGGAAAGAAAAATCTAAACTTAAAAGATAAAAAAAAAGATTGGCAGGTATTTGGAATGGGAGAAAAGTATTCAAGAGATCAAGTGTACAGGATTCCGCATTCTATAGAAGATATTTCCATATAAAAAATTAAATAAAGTTTTGAAATTTAATAGGGGAATAGTGAAGCCATAATATAGTCTCAAGATATCAAACTTTGGGGGTGTCTGGGAGGCTCAGTTGTTAAGTGCCTGCCTTTGGCTTAGGTCATGATCCCCACATTGGGCTCCCTGCTCATCAGGAAGCCTGCTTCTCCCTCTCCCCTCCCCCACTCCCCATCTCCTACTCGCATTCCCACTCTTGCTGGGTCTCTCTCTGTCAAATAAATAGTCTTTAAAAAAAAGATACCGAACTTTGTTCTAGAAGAAATAATAGTGACTAAACCAATGGACTAGAATCAAAATGTTTTTAATCATTTTTTCACTGACTCATACCCAAAATTTTCTAACCCTTTTCCTTCATAAAGTCAATAGGAACCATACCTGTGAGTTTTCCTAATGGAGCACTAAAAGCCAAATGCAGGTGTCCATTGTATAGTAAGATATACCAAAATAGAAATGGAGCATCAGAAATAATCTTTCACATTTTGGAATATTTGAAAGATAGATATATCATTAACTCACAAAGGATAATTGCACATAATGCATTTTTAAATATTTATTTATCTATTTATATGTCAGAAAGAGAGAGAGAATGAGAGCACAAGCAGGCAGAATGGCAGACAGAGAAAGAAGAAGTAGGCTCCCTGCCGAGCAAGAAACCTGATCCAAGGCTCAGTCCCAGAACCCTAGGATCATGACCCGACCCAAAGGCAACTGCTTAACTGACTGAGCTGCTTAACGGACTGAGCCACCCAAGCGTCCCTGGATACAATGTATTTTAAGTTCCTGAGCCTGTAATACAAGATGTCTTACCAGTAGCAAAGCAAATTACATAGTTGGTAGACTAGGCTAATCTCTGGAGGACTTCAATTTCACCCATTTTTGTGCATATGTATGCATATATAAATGTATAAGGAAGAATTTTCATGAAAGTGTTTACAGTGGAAACTTCAGGAAATGGAAATTAGGATGTCTTTATCTATATCATTTGATTTTTTATAATGCCCATCTGTACACTTTTACAAAGTGGTTGAGATAAATTAAAATTTAAAAGTTGGTGGATATCAGGAACAATGGAGGTTGGCATCACTTACATATGCTTTATTGTGAAGATTGAGAGAGTGGATTTTGTGAGGAATAATGGGAAGACAACACAAAAACTTTAGGTGGCAGGAATGAGCTGAGGGTAAGAATACCACCCAAAATGAGAAAGGACCCACAATGCTGACTCCAAGAACACCAACAGTTAGCTTCACCTACTTCGTATTATTAGATAAACCTAGCAACTGACATTGTCAGGAGAAATGAAGTTAGCATATTCAAACTCCAATTCAGATTCCAATACTCTTTACAAAATCATAGAACTTGGAAGATCAGAGAGGGTAAAGCCAAAGAGTGCACTCTAGGTGAACAGTAGAGAAAAATTTTATCAATTCCTTTCTCAATTCAACACATTTTCACCTACGTGGTGTAGGATGAGTGTTTGTACATGTTCACAGCAGAGGGACTAATTATTCACATAATCACTCGGTGTTTTGATTTGAAATTGCTTTTTCTGTGATTTTTTTTTTTTCTTAGCTAAATATTGTCTTCAGAACTGAATTTAATCTCAAGAAAGAATAGATTTCCCTAGGATTCCTCACACTGACTGCCAGAGTGCTGGTCAACATAAGAAGCACGGGGTAAATACCACTTCTCCTTGACACCTTGGGAAAGGAGTTTACAACCCCTCCAAGGATAAAAATGAGAAAAAGGAAAGCAAGTGGGAAAATTCATTTCAAAATCATTGTTATTGCCCTAACGAAGGCAAAGCATCGTGCTGCAGTACCATCCTATAGTGGTACATAAAATACTTTCCAGACATCAATGTATAGGTCTTCAGAACACCCTAGTGACGCAAACAGCATTAGCAAATGCTACGGAGATCCACAATAAATAGCATAAGCCAATCAATAACTTCTTCAGAGCTCCTGTTTTCTATAAACTTTACTTGAACCTTCTCTAATTATTGTAGCTGCACGACAGCCTTGGATTAGCTAACTTGTGCCACCTAAAGGCTATAGTGAGAACCTCTTTGAACAAGAAAAATAAAATGAAATACAAAATAAGTGAAATAAATAAACAATTTTCATATTGAACTCTCTACAAAACGAATTCAAACTGTTCTGTGGGAAGTGAAAATATAAAACAGATAATAATAACTTGGAAATATATTGATATTATTTAAAAGTACATAATGGCGGGGGGGGGGGGGGGCCTGTGTGACTCAGTTGGTCGGGTGACTGCCTTCAGCTCAGGTCTTGATCCTGGAGTCCCAGGATGGAGTCCCTCATCTGGCTTCCTGCTCAGCAGGGCGTCTTCTTCTCCCTCTGACCTTCCCCTCTCTCATGTTCTCTCTCTTTCTCTCTCATTCTCTGTCTCCCAAATAAATGAATAAAATCTTTTAAAAATACATTAGAAAATCAAGAAACTCCCAAGCTGTAATCTTAGCTCTGTCGTCTACAAGCTGTGGGAAGGTAAGCAAGTTATTTAACCTCTCTTGACCTCATATTTCTCATCTATAAAATAAAAGAGTTGAATGTGATTTCAAAAGAAATTTGACAATAGAATTTTTAAATTTTATAAAATAAAAAACTTAAATTTATAAATATTTATGTGAAATTCAAGAGGATGGATAGGTTTAAAGAAGGACTGATGAATTAAGAGAGAAGTGGAGTTAAGTCCGAAGGTTTCGCAGTCTTTTTCCCTATTTTCCACTATTCCCTCTGTTCTCTGGACATACAGTGATGTACTTTTTCTAGGCTCTTTCACACTTAGGTTTTGACCAGGTATCTGAGTTCTAGTCCAATGAATGTTAGTTGAGATATAGGTGCCACTTCCACGTCTAGGCCATAAAAGTCTCACATGTGTGACATCCTCCACATTCTTCCACCTTCTGGAGCTTGATGTGGATGCATGCAGCTGCCTTGAGAGGAGCTACATGTATTAACTATTACTTGGAAAAGATCCACCTATTTATAAGAAACACCCATTTGGGATTTTACAGGAGTAAAAACAAATTTATTTCATGATTTAGCCATTATCTATCCAGTTTCCAAAGCTGACCCTGAAGTGGCTCAGTGTCTAATACAATGTCTTGCAAAAATCTGATGCTCAATTTCTTGAATGAAACAATAATTGAATGAATAAGTAAATGGACCACAAATATAATCATTTATAAAGTGGAATATGAAAAAGAAGATTTATTATCCCTCCCATACAATAGCTATACCTAACTAATTTATGACAGGACTATCATCAGCAATGTCTTCGGTGAAAGAGAAAAATTCTAATCATAATGTGTAATCTACTGACTTGTCGGTTCACCAGGACATAGGATATTTGGACATTCATTCAAACTCAGCATAGGCTTCTACCATGAGCCAGGCTCTGTGTTCTACACCCAACATCGGCATGTCCTCTGTCTGTAGCCTAGTACCTTACTCAGGACCTAAAGATTTCCCATATAACCTAGATTTTTCATTATTGTCAGCCTCATTCATACAGTAGGACTAGCACAGGGATTATGAGCATGGTGTCTAGGGTAAGAATGCCTGAATAAGAAACTGTCTCTGAAATTTTGATTCTTAGAATTTGAGAAAGTTGGGGCTCCTGGGTGGCTCAGTGGGTTAAGCCTCTGCCTTCGGCTCAGGTCATGATCTCAGGGTCCTGGGATCGAGCCCCGCATCAGGCTCTCTGCTCAGCAGGGAGCCTGCTTCCTCCTCTCTCTCTGCCTGCCTCTCTGCCTACATGTAATCTGTCTGTCAAATAAATAAACAAAATCTTTAAAAAAAAAAAAAAGAATTTGAGAAAGTTACTTAAGCTCTCCTCCTTTATAAATGGAAGTACTAACAATACCACTCTTTCAGTTGTTGTGAGGATTCATTAAGAAACTCCAAGTTTAGCACCATGTTTGACATACATTAAGTTAATTCTTCATCAATTTTAGATACTGTCACTAATCTTCCTTATGGATATAAGGTCTTTTTTAAAAATATTTATTTATTTGACAGAGAGAGAGGTCACAATGAAGCAGAGAGGCAGGCAGAGAGAGGGGGGAAAGCAGGCTCCCTGCTGAGCAGAGAGCCCGATAACCCTGAGACCCAGGACCCTGAGATCATGACCTGAGCCAAAGGCAGAGGCTTAACCCACTGAGCCACCCAGGCGCTCTGGATATAAGGTCTTAAAGTGGAAGACACCAGCAAAAAGAACATCAGATAGAAAGTCAGAATTCCTAGACCATACTTTCAGGTCAACTGCTAAATAGATATTTTAGCATGAGTGTGTCATTTAATGTCTCTGAGTCTCAATTTTCTTAACTGTCAAATGAGAGGGATGGCTAGATGATTTGCATTTCTTTCTTCCTGCTTTATGATTCTGTCATATCTTATTCAGGTCCTTGTAATCTAATGCTCAGTACTTTGTTCTGCACATCAAATACAGACAGACAATTCCATAACCTCCTTCTGACACCTACTCCAATTATTTTAAGGCATGAGAGTTCAATCCTACCATTTTTGCCATATGGTAGAGTGTATAACAGAAAGGCAGGTGGAGCCAAATAGGACTCAGATGCCCTATCAAACACCCTAAGGGCAGATGTTATGGCCAAGAGTATGGGATCCATAGACACATCTGCAAAGAGCATCAATAACTCACAGAGGCTGCCGTATTTGTCTCCTAGCAAAGTGCCTCAGGGATAATAGCGGAATTCTAAGCACAGAAGGCACTTGAGAAATACCCATTGCTGTGTTTTATCTATTTATTTATCTTTCTAATTCTAAAGGACCAAATTTGAAGAGACCAAAAAAAAAAAAAATCTGTTTCATACTTCAAGTAAGGGATTACATATTTTTATTCCCTAGGGCCAACACATAGTAGATTCTTAATTTATGTATGGTTGATGAATGGATCATCCTGGATCTTCTGACTCTATATTCAGGAACCCAGGCTGCTGGAATCTTGTAAATTAATATTCATAGTTCCTCCTAAGGAAGTATGTGGTATATCATTATAAAAATGTCTCCCAAGGAATCACTTCTCCCTGAGACTGTGTTTCTTTTGTAGTGCAATGTTGCTCTTTCTTCAGTAAAGACCTGGGGCTCTTTCTCCACTCCTTTGAATCTAAGCTGGTCTGGTGATTTGCTTTCACCTTTAGAATGTGATAGAAGTGATACTGTGAAAGTTCCGAAGCTGAGATCTCAAGAATCCTTGTAGCTTTCACCTGTGTTCTCTAAGGGCTCAGCCGCCACGGGAAAAAGCTTGGGTTCAAATACTGATGAGAGATCATGTGAAGACAGGGGTCTCAGTTTTCCAACTATCACTGCTGAGGTCCCAAACATGACACTGGATCATCTAGACTCTTCAGCTCCAGCAGACCCCGCAGATGAACAAAGCTCCATGCGGAAATCTAACCAATAGCAGAGAATTTACCCAGCCAGCCCACAGAAGCATGAGAAACAGTACATATTTTCCTCAACTTACAATAGAGTTACTCCGAATAAACCTATTGTAAGTTGAAAGTACCATAAATTAAAAATGCAGTTAACACACCTAACCTACCAAACATCCTAGCTTAGCCTTGCCTACCTAAAACACTCTCAGAACACTTGCCTTAGCCTACAGTTGGACAAACTCATTTAACACAAAGCCTATTTTATAATAAAGTGTTAAATATCTCATGTAATTTTTTAAAAAATATTTTATTTATTTGACAGAGAGAGACAGTGAGAGAAAGAACACAAGTAGGGGGAGAGGGAGAAGGAGAAGGAGAAGCAGGCTTCCCACTGGGCAGGGAGCCTGATGCAGGGCTCAATCACAGAACCGGGGGATGATAACCTGAGCCAAAGGCAGATGCTTAATGACTGAGCCACCCAGTCACCCCTCATGTAATTTTTCTAATGCTAGACTGAACGTAAAGGACAGAATGGTTGGATGGGAACAGAAAGGTTGTAAGTATCGGTCATTTACCCTCGTGATTCTGTTGCTGATGGGGAGCCATGCCTGGCTGCCGCTACCCAGCATCACAAGAGTATCATATCACTAGCTCAGAGAAAAAAATTCAAAATTCAAAAATTGAAGTACAGTTTCTACTGAATGCCTATTTCTATCACACCATCATAAAATAAAAATGTCCTTAAGTCAAAACATCATAAGGGGACCGTCTATAAATTGTCATTGTTTTAAAACACTGAGTTTTTGAGTGATTTGTTACACAGCAATAGATCGCTGATGCGAAACTACTTATTAACCATCAGATCAGTCACACAATAGGAGTTTCATGAAAATAAGATTATACCAGCAATTCTCTCAAAGAGGAAAAGGGAAAGAACAGTGGGGGGAAATTTAAATACTATGTATGATAAATTATAAAATCCCAGATTTTGTCCATATACAATTATAAAGGAAATGTCATCAGGGATCATATACCAGGTAAGTCTATTCACTGGTGTGAAGCCCTGCAGAAAACAAATTCCAAAAGAGTAGATGTTTTGGAATTAATTAATTATTCATTGGTTAACACTCATTGCCTTAGTGATCTATTTTTGCATAACCAATCACCCAAAAACTTAGCAGTTAAAAAAACAACAACAGTCATTTATTATTCTCACAGTTTCTGTGGGTTGTGTATGTGGGAGAAGCTTGGTTGGGCAGCTGTGACCTCAGTGTCTCATGAGGGTCCAGTTGAGGTGTTGACCAAGGCTTCAGTCATCTACAGGCTCAATTGGGGCTGGAGAAGTCACTTCCAAGATGTGTCACCCACATGATTGACAAGTTGATTCCTCTTCATCTGTGTCTCTTCTTGTAGCTCTTTGTGTCTTCATGCCATGGCTGCTGGCTTCCTCTAGAACCAAGGATCTAAGAAACCAAGGCAGAAGCTGAAATGTCTTTTATGGCCTAGCTTCAGAAGTCACACATCACCATATTCTCTATGCATACATAGGGCAGCTCTGAGTTAATACAGGGGAAAATTATATAAGGGCAAGTATTACTGTGGGTCCTCTTGGAGGTTATCTTCTATATCCCTATCATGAAAAAATTGAGACCATATAGTAAAAATACATATGCATTTATTAAATGTATTATTATTAAAAATAATGTTAGAAAGTGAAACCAAAACCATAAAGAGACAAAAAGAAAGCTGATCCCACCCAGGGCCTTCAGGTAAGATATTTATTACAAGTTCATAATCCCTCAACAGAAATCTTTGTGGCTGGATAGGTTTTAGAATTCAGAATTTTTTGGATTTTAGGAAAGTAAAGAGATAAGGAGGCACACATACCAGATACTACACAATACCCTCCAGAACAACTTAAAATCAACTACATCATTATTTATTCAGAGAAATGTATGCATTTTCAAACCAAGTGGGATAAAAGCTTTCAACACAGTCTCACATCCATTTAAGTCAGATTTCAATAATAATTGTTTTTTAAGTCGGGTGTGCAGAGGTTTCTGGATTTCAGAATTGCTGATAAAGGACTGTGAGCCTACAGAAGTTATAATCTCACAGGATTGAAAACTGTGGCTATGGATTCCCCCAGATTGGGTGCATCTGTTCCCATTTCCAGGCCTGTTTCCCTACTAACACATCAATATTGCTGGTAAAATTTGTCTCCCAAATTCAGATTCTTAAAGATGTCCCACTCATATTTGAACTCTCCTCCTGACCTTTTTTTCTGCCTTGGAATTTTATTCAGATGCTAGTGATAATCTTTCAAACTTGCCCAGCTTAAACCCAGCGTCAGTTTTTAGGTGTAGAGCTACCATTTTAGCACTGACAGCTTGTAGTAACTACTGAAGAGTTTAAGTAGTAGGATAGTTACCATACTTGAACCACGGATTTAGCTGTTGCAGGAAAATTAAGACAAAAAAATCATATAACTTGTTAGAAAGAAACCATTATTTTCCTCATAAACCTTATTTAAAAATTCTGATAGAAATTTAGTCAAGCATACTATTAAAAAGGACACACATCTAACCTGAGAGTGAAGACATCTAAAACAAGACACAACACCCCAGAATTCACAAAGTAAAAGTTTTAGTTGGCCGAAAATATAAATACGAAACTTTTTAAACAGTGTTAAAAGACAAGTGACAAAATAGTTGGAAATTCTGAGACATATAAAGCAGAGGAAAGATTAATGAGAACACCTACAAATTAATAACAAAGGACAAAAAGGCAAACTAATGGGAAATTTCATAGAAAATGTATTTAAACATCTCATAAATATATGAAAAGATTCCTAGCATCACTAGGAATGAAGAAAATATTATTTTTAAAAATGAGACACTAGGGATGCCTGGGTGGCTCAGTTGGTTGGACAACTGCCTTCAGCTCAGGTCATGATCTCGGAGTCCCGGGATCGAGTCCCGCATCGGGCTCCCAGCTCCACAGGGAGTCTGCTTCTCTCTCTGCCCTTCTCCTCACTCATGCTCTCTCTCCCTGTCCCTCTCTCAAATAAATAAATAAAATCTTTAAAAAAAAAAAATGAGACACTATTTTTTACCCATCAGATGGGCAAAATTTTTAAAGTTTGATAATATCAAGTTTTACAAAGGTATAGGGAAAACAATTTCATACACTATTACTGGAAGTGTAAATGATACAACAATTACAGAGGGTAATTTGGCAGTGCCTGTCTTAGAGCTAAATACAAATACACTTAAATTATTAATTCTACTTCTAAGATTCTGTTGACACACATGAACAAAAACACAAGTGGTGGGATTTTTAACTATAGCATTGGTTGACGTAGTGAAAATGGAAACAACCTAACTGTTAAAAGGAGATGTTTAAAAACAAACAAATAAAAGCTAAGGGATAGTCCAGGAGTTTGCCATCAATGAACCCTGAGCTGAGTGTGGTCTCAGCCTGTTTTTGTACTGCATGCAAGCTAAGAATAATTTTCACAATTTTAGAGAATTGAAGAGGACAAAGAAGAGAAAGAGAAGAAAGAGAAGACAATGTAACTGAGATGTAAGAAAATTCAAAAAGGCTTAATTTTTTAAATCTGGCCCTTTGCAGGAAAAGTTTATATAACCACATTATAGAATACTTACTAGATCATAAAGATAATGAGAAAATAAGGATGGAATGGTTGGAGTCAAGGAGTGAAGCTGACAAATTTATCCTATTGTTATCATCCCTCAGGCCTCTGTGGCAATATCCAATAGGACTTGAAGATACAAAGTTCCCAATGACCCTTCAAAACTCCATAAGGCATTTAAAGCCTAAATGCTTAAATGCTCTAATCAAAAGACATAGGGTGATGGAAGGGATAATAAAAAGCATGGCCAATCTAAACGTTGCCTATGAGAGACGCATCTTTGTCCTAAAGATGCGTACAGACTGAAAGTAAAGGGATGGAAGAATATTTATCATGCAAATGGAAGTGGAGAAAAGACTGGAATAGCAATACTTATATCAAATAAAATAGACTTTAAAACAAGGGCTGTATTAAGAGACAAAGAAGGGCATTACATAACGATAATGGGATCAATCCAATGGAAGAATATAACAATTGTAAATCTCTATGCATACAACATCGGAGCATCTAAATATATAAAGCAAATATTAACATACAGATGGTAATTCAATAGTAGTAGGGGACTTTAATGCCTCACTTACATCAGTGTATAAACATCCAGACAGAAAATCAATAAGGAAATAGTGTTTTTGAATGACACATAAGACCAGATAAACATAAAAGATATATACAGAACATTCCATTCAAAAACAACAGAATACACATTCTTTTTGAATACACGTGGAATATTCCACAAAATAGATCACATGTTAGGCCACTAAAGATGTCTCAATAAATTAAAGAAGACAAATCATACAATGCATCTTTTCTAATGACAATGTGAAACTAAAAATCAATCACAAGAAGCAAACAAACAAACAAAAACACATGGAGGTTAAACAACACTATACAGAACAACCAATGGGTCAACAAAAATAATAAAAAGAAAAAACAAATATATGGAGATAAATGAAAATGAAAACACAACAGTCCAAATTTTTTGGAATGTAGCAAAACCAGTTCTAAGATGGATATACAGTGATACAGGCCCATGTCAAAAAAAAAAGAAAAAGCTCATTCTAAACTTACACTTAAAGGAACTGGAAAAAGAAAAACAAACAAAGCCCAAGGTGAGTAGAAGGAAGGAAATATCAGAGCAGAAATAAATGACATAGAGGCAAAAAACAAAAACAAAAACATAAAACCTCAATAAAACCAAGAGCTAGTTCTTTGGAAAAAAACCAAAATTAATAAATCCTTAGCCAGACTCATCATGAAAAAATAGAAAGGACCCAAATAAATTAAAATCAGAAACAAAAGAGAAAGAACAACTGACACAATAGAAATACAAGGATTATAAGAGAATATTATAAAAATTATATGCCAACAAATTAGACAACCTAGAAAAAATGGATAAATTCCTACAAACATACAATCTTCCAAAACTGAATCAGGAAGAAACAGAAAATCTGAACAGACCAACTACTAATACAAAATTGGCTTGGTAATCAAAAAACTACCAAAAATAAAAAGTTCAGGACCAGATGGCCTCACGGCCATCTATTCTATCAAATCTATTCTATCTATCTATTCTATCAATATATTCATCTATTCTATCAATCATTTAAAGAAGAGTTAATACCTATTCTCCTCAAACTATTCCAAAAAATGGAAGAGAAAGGAAAGCTTCCAAATACATTCTATGAAGCCAGCATTACTGTAATACCAAAACCAGACAAAGACATAATAACAAGGAAGGAAGGAAGGAAGGAA